>NC_053121.1:16084312-16384312 GCF_010015445.1 Perca fluviatilis | reverse complement strand
CATAATGCTCATATTTAGTAGGCTATTTCCTGTATGGGGTACTGTATTTTTTGTTTTTGTTTTCCTCTCAGAGACAATGATTTCTTCAGAAAGCCATCTGGGCCTCTCCTCTTAGCTCAATAAACTGCCTGCTGCTTTTAAAGGGTTACAGATGTTGAGAGGAGCTGGTGTGATGTGACTGGCAATTATTGGAGGTCACCCCAGATCTCATTATTCTTATTTTTTTTAATGAATGTTGTTTTTTTTCTTTCTTTTTTCCTCACCTAGGGCACAAGTGATCAAGGGAGGCAAGTAAGATAAAGCTACTGTGGGAGAGCGGAGAGAAAAAGAGCCATCTCTTAATTCATTTGTTAGTGACAGCACCCCACTGTGAAGTCACTGCGGAGCGACTGTGTGAGACAATCTAACGAGTGACCAAGTGAGGAAAACTAAAAAGCAATTTGGTCCTCGTTATAGACGTGCTACGACTAATTGGACTCGCTCCCAGCGGATATCAGTAACTCTCTCAGTGGGCGATCTGCAGACTGTCTCAGAGATCAAACAGGTTCGGCTCTAACGCCGACAGACATGTTGTGAGCCGGAGGTTAACGTGTCTCCGTCACAGCCGGTCAGTTTCTCTCACAAACCCACGGACACAAACACAGACACACGGTGAAAAGCGGCGCCCTCTGACCCGCTTCACGTTGCAGAAGATGAGGATGAGCAAGGCCCAGAAGAAAACAGCGATGACTCCAGTCCCGATGAGAATAACAATCTCCACATTGGCCTTGTCACTTGAACCTTGATAGAAAGAAAGAAAGAAAGTCATGTTTAGAATGCAACTGTTGTATCTGAAACCACTCTATCCTCTCACATCTCTCTTTGACGACATTACTCTTTACCAACTGTAGGGGGTGCTATATTACAAACTATTAAACCTTCTCGCAAACTCCTTACGTTGAAATATTTAGGTTAGGTTATTGTGCTAAACAGTCATTTAATCAACTCAGCCATTCATCATAAGATCACTTCCAGCAAACCCGTTCATATATTCATCATGAATATAAAATGTCCCAGCAGTCAATGACTTTGATTTTTACTGTGGAGAGCTGTATTACAACAAAAGCACAAAAACTACAGCTGCAGTGAAAAGTGTGAGAGGTGAACGACTAAAATCCAGACATGTACATTTTGTGTTTAAAGATTTGAGCTCGAGGGCAACTGGGATTTCAGGCCTGAGTGCACTCGAAAAAAAGCCTGTCAGCGCTGAGTGTGTGTGAGTTGATTCAGGTGTCTTTGAGATTGTATCCGGCGATCTGTTTCTGCATGTGTGAGCGCGGCTGTCTCACCGATGACCCGGACGGCGGCTGATGAGTGGACACAGCCACGCTGGTTGCAGGCAGTGCAGGTGTAAAGGCCGGCGTCCTCCTCTGTAACCCTCTGGATACTCAGCGTGCGGTTTGAGTCCTGCAGCTGGATCCCTGAATAGCACCACACACAGCGCCACACTTCAATGCACCACTTCGGCTCTCACATCATAAATCCAGCAACTTTCTCAACAGCGTTTCTTGAATTTCGGTCACACCTCCGGTATTCAATTTAAAATGTGAACATATAAACCCTGTATTTCGGTTCTGTGAGGCGTGCCACACCCCAACCCCGCCCAACCTCCTCCCACCTACTCCGATACACACTGAGAAAGCTAATGAGCCATGACTATTGTCCTGCAGGGTTTTATGCGTGTGTGTGTGTGTGTTTTTGTGTGTGAGTGGGTGTGTAATGGCATATGTGCAACAAACACATCCATACAAGCATTCTTGTCACTGGTTCTGTTTGACACATTTGTTGAGTGTGCGGGTGGGTTGGTGGGTGGTTGTGTATCTGTTGGCTTTTAATAGCTGGATTGCTATTCGTCATGACGGAAACTGCGACAAAAAAAACAGCAACATCTGCCAAAAGCTGCCGATCTTCGAGTAAATATTAACAACACTTATTGTTTCTGCTCTTTTATCTAATGTGAAGCCAGAATGTGGCAGACTTTCAAGGGAATTCCCCCGAGCAGAGCATGAACTCTCATGCGCCACAAGCCCTGCTAAATTAATATTCACAGGGGCAAACTTTATGAGTAACTGTTGGTGTGGGTGGACGGGTGGGCTGCTGCACTGTTGTGTAAACGTGTGCATCACCTGTGTAGGTGTATTCACACACCTGACATTTGGTGGAGAGGCAGGTTGTCTTTGAACCAGGAGAGGAGGGGTAGAGGTCTGCCCTCTACGTCGCACTCCATGCGCAGAGACTCAGTCACATTCACTGTCTGGTTGGTGAGGCCGAGCTTGTATCGAGGCGCCTCTGGGGCTATGGAGAGAGAGAGGGGGGCCAAAAGAGAGGGAGAAGGGAAATCAACACTGTGCCTTGTCTCCACAAACAGTGCAACCCAAGAACCATCAATGTACATGATAGTTATTCACCGAAGGGTCTCGTAAGATTGATAAAAAAGGGCAAAAGTATAAAATCCCATTAAAATGTACATATGTGCTCCAGGCACTGAGGTAAGGTTACAGCACACAATATGAATGAAGCAGGAATTTGTTTGTGCATTTCAACCCTGCAGCGTCTCAGCTCTGTTTCCTGTCACTAGATGCTGTGCAAACACCAGGTACTCTCTCCATCACGTGTGTGAAGGTAGGTATCGGGCTGCGTGGGCTTTGTGAGTGTGTGTATTTTTAAAGGTTCTGTAGGTAGGATTGTGAAGATCCAGGCTTTAGCCAAAGAATTTGACCATCGACAACTTCTCAGTCCCCCTAAGTCTTACCTACTGCTTCTTTAAGCCTCCAGCATCTCCACATCAGCTCCACTGCTTTGTGTTTCAGCTACCAAGGGTTGAGCATTGCTCTCTAATTAGCTGTGGTTGAGAGTGACTACTCTGGGCGATGTGTGTATGTCTGTGTCTGGAGCTTTTATCTCTCACCTTTCACAGAGACGTATCTGAACAGGCACTGTTTCACCCCGTTCTGCCTGCTCTGAGCCTCACATACATAATGCCCCTCATCCTGCAGCTGTATGGAGGGGATGGTGAAGTCTAGGACCCAGCTGTTGGAGTGGTCCTGGAAGGAGAGCTCGGCGTCAAGGGTGGACGCGTAGAGGTGCACGCTCTTGCAGTCAAACTCCCGCGGCTTGCCCTGTTCGTCCTGCAGGGCCTGGGGGTCGAGGCGGTACCACTGCAGCTGCTCGTAGGTGTAATTGTCAGCGCTGCAGCACAGGGACACTTTCTCCTGCTCCAGGGGATTCTCCGAGGGCTGAACGTCCACACTGAACCCCTCAGGGATGGCTATGAAGATACAGAGAAAGGTAGGTGGGGCGGTTAGGTAACCTCGCAAGACAGAGCCTACTGTAATGAGAATCATTCCTTAAAGGGTTGGTTTACCCAAATTACAAAAACACTTTTCTCATTTCAAACCCACGGTGCTCCCTGAATGTTCAATAATCCATTCACGTACAAAGTAATGTTGCTGCTGATTTCTCTAAACGTAATTTTCCAATGCCGGGAGAACCACAAATTGGATTCACTTCCATTGTAATGGGGTGAACCTCAGGGACAGATATAAAACAAATAAAACCACCATCTACACTACACACACACCACTAGCAGGAATTTTGGCAGAAACACAGAAGAATTAAAGGGTCTGCCCTGTGTTTTGTGTTCTTTGTTGTCAAATGCAGGGTGAATTTGAACCGGATCACTGTGAACCCAGATTTACTTTCTAGTGGTCACTAGGCCTACTTATTCTTTCATGTTTTGTTAAAAACCATATTCATTACTGAATCACATTAGTTGTTTGTAATTATGCAGTGCACATATCATATAAAGCAGAGCTAACTAAGGATGTTAAGTTTCTGTATGGGAGGGGCGGGGTCATTTGAACTGTTCTGCGCTGAAGTGATGGGGAAAAAATGTTGCTGACGGTTTCTGTCCTAATTAAAGTGTTTTAATACTGTTCTGTTAATGTTTTGGGTGTTCATTTATGTTATCTGGGATTTAGTTTTCTATGGTTGATTTAGTGTTCATATTTATCTACATTTATTGTTGTACCATGACCGAGACCCGGGTGGGGACTGATGAGCTCTTGGCAGCGAGAAAGCGCACAGGTTGGAAGCTAGTAACTCTATTATCTCAGTGAAACTTTCCACGTAACACAAATCAACTGAAAATTACAAAGTAGTATGTGCATCGCTATCCTATCTATAACACTGGAACGCATGTGTTGAGTAGTACATTGTCCTAAAAAGCATACTGACATTAAGGGAAATAAATAGTATCTGTGTGATTGAATTATTGCTAGTAGTGATGAGTAGCCTAAGGTTTTATGTTTATGTTTCTTTGCATGTTTAAAGCTGTAGTGCATAGCTACTGTCTCCCCCATGAGGAATTCTAAGTAATGACAACTAAACTGTCGGCGCGTCCACATGATACAAGCCTTCCGTGATCCCCCACGCCTCCTCGAAGAGGTCATTTTAGTGCGTTCCATTCGCACTTGGAAGTCGGATTTTCCGAGGTCAAAGTCGGAAACGCCCCCTGATCAAAGTACCCCCTACCCTGAGCAAAAAATCCAACAGTTGTGAAAGCTGTAGAAACATACAGTTATAAGCACTTCTGTGTTATTTGTGTCTCAATAAATCAGTCGTACACGCAGTCCTGTCCAACTTCTATCTGTGGACATGTTGCTACGCTGTTAGTGTGCACAAAAAAACAGCGTAATGCGTTGTTATAAACTGGCATTGCTACCCATGGCTAACCTGGATAGAGCTAATGAAAACAATGAAAATACGATTTGTAAAAGGAAGGCATTCAACTCGGGTATGACGTCAGTCCCCGAGGTAAATGGAACGCACTATTATCTTCACTCGATTTTCTGCGCGCAAAACTCGCCGGACGACACCAGTTTCTGAACACAGCCATACTGAGAAATACAGAGAGAGTATTTTGGAGCTGATAGTCTTAGTTAGCTTTGTATCAACTCATTTGGCAATGGCTTGAATGTAACAGATGTTCGTTAATATAAAAAAGTTACGCACTAAAGCTTTAACTTAACATGCTCATTTTAGACAACATGATTTATGTTTACTAATGATTTTTAGTTATGACTACTAATGTAAACTTGATTTGTCTACCGCATCAACTTACCGCTCTGTGTTAATACAACTTAGTTTCACCCTGTGTAAAAACTTAGATGGTTTAAGGCAATGGTTTTCCCCCCAAATTTCTAGTAAAGTCAACTAATTTGCGGATAACATACTTACTGGTTACATAGAAGTAGATCAGCCACTCATCTTTGCCAACTTTGTTTTCAGCAGAACACTTGTACATGACGGAAACACTGGCGTTGCCAATATGAAGCCTGCTTACTGTCTGTGGGGTGAGAAAAGGTGGATGAGACTTGAATTCATATGGAGGACACACGCGTGTTCTAAAATGAAAGGGCAGTCTGCTGTCATGTGAGCTGACACAAACTAGATTTTGTGCCGACAAGGCAGCAGGAAGCAAACTCACCCAGGTGTGACTGAAAAACCATCAGGACTTTGCATGTGTGCGTTTTTCTGTGAGTGATAATTTCATCTTTTTTTTTTAGGTTTATAAATATTCAGGCATGTGTATGCGCACATGCGCCCCTTACATGTGTGTCTCTCTGGATGTTTTTATTATCAGTCCTTACAGGAAGTCTGCAGAGGAAGACCGCTCTAAATATTTCAACTGTGGAAATGGTTCGTGATTAACAAATTTTGTTATGGAGCTCAGAATTTGGGACGCTTACATAAATACATCACAGTTCACGGATAAGTCCAGTTATATTAATATCTTCTTATCTGGGCTACGTCCTAATCATATTCTGTTTCCTTAACGGATATTTCAATCCTATCATCAATGATGTGATCATATTATGATATTGTGATTTGTTGTTTTTTTAAATTCATGAATAGTTAGTCTTCTACATAGAATCACAATCACAGCTGTGATGAACCTTTTGTCGGCCATCCACCACTTCGACCGACGTTTCAATAGCCTTGATTTCATTCACGGTGTTTTCCGAGTTAATGTCCTGCCAGTTCTGACAGTCTGCGATCCTGTCACTCCGGCCCTTCCTGTCTCGTCGGACCCTGGAGAGAAACACACACACACACACATTTGTGACATCTCCCCTCATTGACTTGCACAGCAGAGAGTGGGCAGTGGGAGAGAATTCAGAAGCACATCAAACCAGACATCCTTTTATGAGATTTTTTTTTCACACACTGAGTTGCATTTCAAATCCTAAATCCCAAAGCTAAGTCAATTATGCTGAGTGTCCTGGCAACTAATGGAAAAACTATGATATCAGTTCTGTTATGGAGATCCATAGTGTGAACATCATAGCAGAACTAATGAAACATGAAATGCGAAATGGATATTTTGTTCTTGCATTTTCTCCTTAAGGCACCGCTGAAATATTAGCAGAAGGCTATCAGGGTCAATTTTGTTTTACTCTCTTCATAGTGTGCAAACAGTTTACATACTTCATAAATACATTTAAATTATTATACATAAATCAATTATTTGTGAATTAAACTTGTGTGGATGATTCAGCCTGATTTGATTCCCTCAGAATATTTCCGCCAAACAGCTGCTCATGACACTCAGTATAAATTGCTATTGCAAATATTAGCTTACACACACACACACACACGCACACACACACAACATAAAAGGAGTTTAAATTCTTAATATGCATACATATTACACATGTCAGGGTCAGTTATTTTTTATTGCTAACATGCATCGGTCCAAACTGAAGTCACACTGTCAAAACTCTTCACACAGTCAGCGAAACAAAAAGTCTATGTGGACCAAACTGTGGATTTTCATTTCTTTCACACAAAATGCATTCAATGACCACATTTTCCAAATTCCATGAACTCTTTTCTCATTCATACTCCACCTGCAAAAGAATCTGCAGTACATTGTTCAAATGCTCACACACTGCTTTCAAAACTGTTGAAAAGACATTTACTGTAAAACAGAATAATGGAAGATTTTGTGCATTTCAGCAGTAACCTATCGATATATCTATAGAAAATCTTAGCAGAATATTTACAATAAAATGAAGTAATAATCATTCCAAACAGCTGATTTTAGCTGACAGAGAAGACATAAGATGTGATTTACTGTAAATAGTTACTAGTTACTGTAATGAGAGGATGCAGGAGAGATGGCTGACTAGGACCCTCACAGTACTGTACAGTATGAGTGATTATACTATAGCCTACATGTTGGCTATGTTTTTTTTTTTGTCATTATTGTTGCAGCCCTGAAATTTCAGGAATGATTTTTTTTCAACTTTTTATTTTAAGTAAATTACTGTATGCACAGATATGAAAAGAATACAGGATATTGTAGCAAATTTTTGATTCATTCTTGTTACATTAACTTTAGTACAGTCAAAGTGAAAGGTATTACCTATTCCTATTCTATTATGTGAAAAATCATTAAAACTTCAAATATAAAAGTCCCTTATGCTTCCTGTTGTTCTATAGGTCAGTGTGTTATAAATGACGATTTTTGCTTTCTGAGTGAAAATTGTTGCCAGTGTTTTGGTCCAACAAGCTTATTTTGAGACATGAATGAAGGGTTTTGGTGGTTTGAATGAGTTTTGGAGGTGAGATTAACTGCTCAGCCAAGATGCATGTTGGTAATGCAGAAGAGTTTGGAAAACACACACACACACACACACACACAATTTGTAGTTTTTGAATAGATTGAACAAACAAGGTATGATGTGTTAAGGGGGCTGTAGGGCCATGCTAGCTAGTTTCCTCCTGTTTCCAGTCTTTATGCTAAGCTAAGCTAACCTGACAGTGTCCTGACAATAGCTTCATATTTATGTTTATATTTCATGTAAGGGATAATGACCCGCTCGCTCTACAGTACCCCTTTATTACACGACTTCTTACTAAAGGAGTCAATAATTTGACACAAAATATTGATTTAAAATAATTGTATTGATTTCATAATATTTCTCAAGAGTCCATGATCAGAACTGTTACCTTTAGCAACAGTCTGTTATTGATAACAGCAGTCTGCTATTATACAGAAATAACAATAAATAACAGACTGACTAGACTAGAATGCCATAACTGACCAATCAGAATCGAGTATTCAACAAAGCCATGTAATAAGAGAGTGATATTGATCTACTCAGCTCTTACTATTCTTTTTAGTAAAACCAAGTTCTGGCACGGCTTGTGAGGACCTGTTTATTGCACCCACAAGGGAGTCCCTACAATTTGATCGTGTGAGCTTATATTTGTCCGTGCAATGTGATCAATACAGACACCGTCCTCATCTTATATACAGTAAGTAAGTTCTCCACTTTTGCAGAGAATTTTGTTCAAAACATCTAATGCGAATTCCGAGTTTTGTTCAAGGACACATCATCAAGCGGACTACACAAAAAAAAGGGGAATTCAATTCTTACTCTACAAACAGAAAAGGTTAACGCAGACATGCGTCAGTCGGCGCCCATGAAATGTCACAAGCATCGACTGCATATGTCACAAGATGTACATGAGACAGAACATGAACTGGACATCAGGAGCAAAAGTTGCGCCTGACCTGCCACTGTTGTGTGTTTCTGAGTGCATACTCTGGGCGCCTCGTGTCTGCACTCATGTTGCATTGCCCAAATGGAAAGGTCAAAAGAATAGCAATAACTTGAAAAAATTAAGCCTTGGAGGAAGATGGAGGCAGGTCTACTGTATATGGCTGTCCAGAGAATCCATTATATTGTGTTGTGGGATTAGGCGGAGATGGAGAAGGGGAGAAAAAGCAGAGGGCAATGCCTGATAATAAGTGTGTTTATGTGTGTGTGTGTGTGTGTGTGTGTGTGTGTGTGTGTGTGTGTGTGTGTGTGTGTGTGTGTGTGTGTGTGTGTGTGTGTGTGTTTTGCCTATGTATGTCAGAAAGTAAGACTGTGTGACAGCTGAACCGTGGCGGATCAGCCACAGAGTAATAGGCACAGTATCGCTGCGCGAGGGAGGAAGCATGTTGGACATAGAACAGACATACTTTCCTTTCGTCCTCTCTTTCTTCTCTCTATTTACTTCTCTTCCACCTTCCTCTTTATTGCTGCTCTTTTTATCCACCTCCACATCTCTATCCCCACCGCCTCTTTCTTCATCATTTCCTCTCCCTCTTCTTCACTCAGAGCCAGTCTTTACAAAACGCTTCACGCACCGCATCCCACTCCCCTCTTGTCCCGTTCGATCAAACCTTATCTGCTCCCACACTGGTTACACAGAGTTTGCAACAAAAAAAAATATCAGTCCTGTGTGTGAGCGTGTGTAGTTTTTCTTACAGACTGCTCCGGGTGCTGTTGAGGACACACGGGCCCCATGCCCTCCACTGCCAGCTGACATTGGTAGCTGGGAGACCATATGCAGTGCATGTTAGAATCTGGCTGCTACCGCTGGGGTAAGGACTGGACGGAACTGCCACTTCTTTCTCATGGATCTGTGGGGGAACTGCGGAAGAGGAGAGCCAATTAATCAATCCAGCCAGCCAGCCAGCCATAATATTTAGGGTCACAGACCTATCCCAGTTTATGTTAATTGGGCAGAACAAGGAAACACCCTGGACTAGTTGCCAGTAACAGAGCTAAAACAAACAGAGAGAAAATCACCCTCATACGCCTCATACACAGCTATGAGAGGAAACTAAAACATGACTAGAAGACAACTAGACCACTAGAAAACAGAGAGGAAACCCTGATAAAATGTAAGGAACATACAAACTTAACACACAAATGTGTTTACATTGACTACTTCTGGTAACTATTCTTAAGAGAGTACAAGAAAGTAAAAGGGACTAATCCGTAATTTTACATACATCATGGCTTTTCATTGTAGCTCCAATGTAATTTATCATTCACGATGGTTTCATGAACTCATTTCTTTCACATGTCCAGGCCCCACAGCTCTGCCATTCAATCTATCATCAGCACTCTTGTGCGCATCTTTTGTTTATTGATGCAACAGTTCAGTTTTTGTTTAATTTCTTCCCCCAAATCCAAACCACACATTAACTAATTTCTAATATAAAATACTCATCATAATACTTATGGTTAAAGGGGTGATAGAATGCAAAACTGATTTTACCTTGTCATAGTTGAATAATGACAGTTTAGTGGGTAACTAGGACATACATATAACCTCAAAATCCCAATGACACCTCTTTACTCAGTAAATCTCACAATTTGAAACTGCCTCTGAAAACGGGCAAATCTCAACGAGCCGCCTAGTTGACGTCAACTCGGCGGCTCCTCCTCATTTGGCTCTAGTCTCTATGTTTGACACGCCCCAACATTTACATATGCTACACAACTGATCTGAGGTCAGCTTAGTCTTCTGAATAGGTCGCGCAGATCTCAAGGAGTTCAGCGGCTGGTGCTGCCTGTGTTGCTGCCTCGCTGCCCGGCCTGCCTTCCTTCACAGATCCCGGCCTGCTGTGAGGTAAATGGAGCTCTGTCACGGCTGGCAGCCCACAGCACTCCATACCCGCACAAAGTCACTGTTTTATGGGTTAGTGGACTACCAAACGCCGCTGCTCTGACAGAGCTCCAGGGCCTGCAACTCCTGAAACTGAAATATGAGACCTGCTGTCGAGTCTCCAATGTGTTTCTATGTGGTTTGCTCAAACCAATCAGCGCGCAACTCATTCTAAATATTCATGAGCATACCATATTTGGAAGAAAAGCTCTTGTTCCAAATAAAGCCATATTCACAGGGTAGTTAAGGGCCTAATAAAATAGCATTCGGGCAATTGTCAGCCCAACCAATGTTACATACCCTATTAGGAGACCTTAAGGAACAGTGTAAAATACACTATATAATCATTCTATCACCCCTTTAATAATATAATACATGGTTGTGCATACACTCTTTGTTTCTTGTAAAACTAGTAAGCCTCTAGAGATTTGTAGTATTCGTTTTAACTGTTGCACATCCACTGTTTTATGAAGAAAACATCTGGCGTGATCTCCACTGAGGGTACACAGACTAGTTACCGTTGACGACAAGTGTGATGTTGAGCCTCCTCTCCAGCGCAGCGGCACTGTTCCTCAGCACCACAGTGTAGAGACCAGAATCCTCCTGACAAACATCCTTGATCTCCAAAGCGTGGTTAAGGTGCATCCTCATCCTTTTCATCTTGAACTCTGGCCGCTGGTTTATCAGCTTTCCATCTTTATACCTGGACACAAAGCAGAACAGGATACACTCCAGCTGAGCTGCTCTGCCTCGAAATTAATCTGTCAACCTAAGCAGTATGAGGCCTAATTTTGCTTTTGGATATTGCCCATTACATTTAATGAATACACCAGAGTCTCATCTTACCATTGTGTTTCGGGTGTGGGGAAGGCAGACACATTTACTTGTAATTTGAACGACTTCTGGCCAGCAGTTACCTCCACCACTGGTCCATTTCTGTAGTTGAGGCTGATAAATGGCTTTTCTGGAAGAAGAAGACATTCACTCATTTGTAGTCTGAGTCTCAAAGCTCAAAGTAATCTCCACCAAAAATCTCCTCAGTAACAAACACTCACCCCCTGTAGGCTTAAAACTTCAGTTGAAATGTCCACGGAAACTTCTCAAATCACTCCTCTGCTGTTTATCCACACAGTATCTTGACTTTGTTGCTTTGCCAATTCATTGCTAAACACGCAAGCAGTGGTTTGAGACATTTCTGTGGATATTTGAACACATCTTCTTGCTGTGATACAGGGTCACCATTGGAATCAGAGCAACCCAGGATTACAGCACTAAATATTTGATCGATTATTTTTCTTTTAAAGTAAGGCTATATCATTTTTCAGGAAATAAATTATAAATTCTTCTTGAATTTAATTTATTTTATAAGCAATAAAACACCCCTGCACATTTCAATGCTCTCAGGTTGTACTCGAACACGAGCTGCTGCGGTAAGGACTGAGTCTCAGTATATGGGGCGCACTCTAAACCAGGTGAACTACCAGGGCGCCCCCACTCTTAGGGATTTTTTTAGCCTTTCTTGTCCTGATAAGATCAGCGACAAAGAACCATGAACATGGCAAACATTCCACCTGCTTAATTATGTTAGCATGTTAGCATTTAGCTCAAGTACAGCCACACAGAGCTGCTAACACGGATTTAGTCTTGTTAATATGTACAGATACTCATGATCAAAGTGATATTTAGGATTACCGATTGACCTATTGAACAAGAGGAAGGCCGTGTAGTAGACTGCAGTGTTCTGAGCTAGTGCTTACCATAAACTATGACATGAGTTTGTTGCGTGTGTCTTGTGTCCATGCTGGTGACGTTGCAGCTGTACGGGCCAGTGTCTGTGACACTGACGCTGTTGATGGTCAGGACGCTCACAGCCTCTGTGGCGTGAGACAGAGCTTCACGATGGGGCTTAGTGTTCTCCAAAGTGTTTGGCTGGTGAGATGAAATGAAATTCAGCATTGTATATTTACTGATGCCGTTCAACATGTGACCAACCGTTGCTGCTACGTACCTGTTTGCGAGGGTAAGACCACTGAATGTCCACTCCAGCGTCGAACTCCACCAACGCTGTGCAGTTCAGGGTGAGGGCCTCCCCCACTATCAGCTCGACTGGCTCCTCAGGAAACAGCTTGACATCGTAAACCTGACTTCCTGTCCGGGAAAGAGAAAAAAGGGGGGAGGTAGAAACAGAGGGACAGAGGGAGGGGAGACAGTGAGAGAGGTCACGGTGACATCGTCAGCGGTTTCTTCCTTCCTCCACCAGAGGAAATGACTTTCCTCTGGACCAGAGGAGCCATCCCACTATAAAGAAGCTGTCTGTCCCAAGCTCGCACTATTTCCACTCATTTGTCAAGGTCTGTATCAGTGAAGGAAATTAAAGTGGAATAGCGAGAAGCCTTAATTCAAGATAGGCCTAAGACAGAAAAAGCAAGAAAGCTCTGGACACTGGCCAGTGTCTCTGATTTCCAAGTCTCTGCAGTCTCTGGAAATGGCATGGGGTGTAAAACAACCTGCGCTGGTGATGTCTGTGCGGCAGACTGTGATTGCGTGATTGTTTAAACGCTCCATTAGCATTCGGAGTGAAGACTCGCTCTCAGTTTCTCCTCTGACTGATGCTGCTGTTACTTTTGGCCCGGCAGCGGTGGGTATGAGTTTCCTTTCGCCCTCTGAAGTGAGAGGTGAATGATCTTCACACGACATAGCAAAGAGCCTGTGGGTCCCTCAGCTCACTCGCAACGACAGGGACCTTCAACATGAAACCTCTTCGTCTTAGTTTCGTACAATTCAATTATGCCTTCGCCTCTCTTCTCTTCCCCTTCTTTCTTTTCTTTTAATTCTGCTGGCATAATGGCACACGTCACCCTATTAAAAAGGGAGTTGTATGTTTTCAAGGAAATTACATTATGAAATAAAATTCTTTAAATTGTCAGCATTAAGGCGTAATTGGCTCACTGGCTGCCATGCAGAATGATGGTGGCAGTGCAGTCAGTCGAGCACCACCTTTGATTTCCTTGCTAATTTCTCTTTCAACAAGAGTAGAGCTTCAAATCTAATTTAAATATTTGTACTGGGCCGGTTATGTTTTTGTAACTACTAAAGTTAAGGTTTGTGTGATCCTCGATGTTTTTGCTGGAACGCCAGAGGAGACTGAACTCTTTAAACCTTGGGAGGTAGCACAGATATGAAGTTTGTTTTTTGTACCTGTTGCATGGATCAGGTAGTTGGGAGATTGATACTGTTTGTCTCCCAGCGTGGCGACACACACAATTCCGATGATCATCGGCACGCTGTCCACGATCTGCCTGGGAATGGACCAGCCTCGCTTGTTGTCCCATGTCATCCCTCTTGTCTCCAGAGGCGAGGGATACTGAGATGACACATAAAAAAAAAAAAAAAAATCATAAATCAAAGCATCGCTTGACAGCTTCAATTGGAGGAATAGAGTGTCTGTGGTGAGTACAAACCGTGTGGAGGGTGACATTCAGATCAGGCACGGTGACCAGGCATGGCACTATGACGTGGGTGGAGAAGCGAGTCATTAAAATGGTCTCTAGGTCACTTTGGGCGCTGTAGCTGCCTCTCCTGAGGAAGGGCTGCTCGGGGTCTGGGCGGTAATAGAAACAGGGAGCTGTTAAAGTGTAACCCTGATGATGAGCCTACCAGCCCGTGTAATGGCAGCTATTACTGAGGTAACTTCACGAGTGGACGGCCACATATCTCAAAGCCTGATAATGACCCCCGAAGACACGTCATATGTGGAGTTTATCAATAATTACCATGTAATGCAACAGTTCAGCCAGTCCCCCACACAGTAAATAGCATTAAGAACTGTGATTACATGTCAGCTGAGAGACAGACAGCCGGGGGTTTAGTCCTCCTCTAAACAGCGCTACAGTTTCTGATAGTGGAAAAATATCTGTCCTGTGTTTCTCCCTTAACACCTTGATATTTTCCTTTCTATTGTCTGTGACTCAAAGCTACTGTCACAGGAGGGCTTTGGGGGACATCACAGCAATTGTGTGACAAATTTACATTGCAGCTGTTATCACTACAAAGTCTTATATTCCCACAGAATGAGCGCACACTATTACAGAAATGCTTATCTCTCAAGCTTTCCTATCAATACCAGCGACTTTTGTACAGCAGCCAAAGATGGTGTGTGACTGCTCGCTTCTTTTCTTATTTTTTTCTTTTTCTCACGATGAGTTCTTATTTTTTGTAATACTTTTTTTCTCCCTCACTCAAAGCTATGAATTCAATCATCTGCAAGCAAGGCCAAACAATAGGTCCTATCGAAAGGCTTATATTTCTGCCCCTTGATGGTCAAAATACACACAGGTAACAGAAATAATACACAAATCCTCGCAGTTAAAGTTCTTCACAATAAATCACTGCAGGTAATAGAGTGCAATTGGTTTTGTAAGAGGAGATGTCACGCCCGGGGCAAGAAGAGTTTGCAAACCATCAGGGATATGAGCCTGGGTGAAAAGGTGTGTGTCAGAAGAGATAGTATTTACACAAGCTTATATAAATATATAAATATATATATGTGTGTGTGTGCGTGTGTGTGTGTGTGTGTGTGTGTGTGTGTGTGTGTCTGTGTGTGTGTGTGCATGTGTCTGTGTTCTTGTTTAACTATATTCGTGGGTTCCAAAAAATGGGAGTCCAGTATACTTGTGGGGTCCCGACAGCTTTGTGGGGCCAAAATGCTGGATCCCACAACTTTAAAGGGCTGTTTGAGGGTTAAGACTTGGTTTTAGGGTTAGGGTTAGGGTTAGGGTTAGGGTTAGGGTTAGGGTTAGGGTTAGGGTAAGGGTTAAGGTTAGGCATTTAGTTGTGACAGTTAAGGTTAGGGTAAGGGGCTAGGGAATGCATTATATCAATGACGGGTCCCCACAAAGATAGTGCCACAAACCTGTGTGTGTGTGTGTGTGTGTGTGTGTGTGTGTGTGTGTGTGTGTGTGTGTGTGTGTGTGTGTGTGTGTGTGTGTGTGTGTGTGTGTGTGTGAGCAAGAGAGAGAGCTTATACTCATACAGTACATTCATGCACACTACAGTCACGTGTTTTGAGTGTTTGGATGATCGTGTGTAGCAGAGATAGGGTAAAAGTGCGACGTCTGCCTGTCTAACTCAATCCACATGCGTCTCTTCTCATCCCGCCACACGCTGGGTCTAATTTATGGCTGCGATTTCATCTGCTTCTGATCAGCCTCCTGGTAGAATCTGTGGAAACTGTTTTGGCACCTTGTCAGAGAGGATAAACAGTCGTTTCACTTGAGTGGACTGGTCAGCTACATTCCCTTACATGACAATCATCTGTCTCTCTCCCACTCTCCTTATCCACTCCTACTTCTATTTTTCTCCCACAGCACATGGAGCGAGGCAAGAAAAAAGTAAAGAGGCAAACCCTTAAGGCCAAGCTCAGAGTCTTAAAGTTGGCTCAAATCAAGAAAGTAGGAGTGAAGGCTCTGAATCCTAATGCCATACAAGACACGGTTAAACCAGGAGAGAAAACTTAGGTAGCAAAACATATTTTATTGTGCTCTTCTTATCAGATTTGACACTGCGAAGTCTGAAAAGTCTCTTCTCGTGTAAAGTAAAGGAGAGCTGCTGCTATATTTCAATATAAATATGACAACATGTGCTTTCTCGAATTAGAAAAGGCAATGAGCTGCTAATTTCTATCAAACACTTTGCATCTCTAATTTCCGAAACATTAATCCCGCCAGCATCCAGGGCGTTTCTGAGGTAACGCCAGTTGTGAAGTGGCTGCTTTGATATTGAAGTCATAATCAAACAGGAGATTTGTTTCAGTAGGAAAACTATGTTGTTGTTTTTTTGTGAACCTCCCATGGAAAGGAGAAACTGAAGACTAAAGAGTCCACACAAGCAAGCCAAAGAGCTGCAGACCAGGTCAGGCAGGCAGGCGATGAAACATGCTCTTTTTAAACACAGAACAAGCTGGCAGCAAAATGGCCCTCACAAACTTCAGACTCACTACTATATGAAATGGATTTCTAAATAGAAAAGCAAAACTCCTGGCTACATTTTCAATTTTCATTTCCTAGCGTCAGCATAGTGTACAGTGTGTGTGGGTTGGTGGGAGTGCGACTCACCCCTGACGAAGACATAAACGCTGACAGCAGTGGTGCCGACAATGATGGCCTTGACATCCTTGTAATAGCAGCGATAGTAGCCCGTGTCTCTGGCCTGCGCCCCGTTCAGGACCAGTCTCTTGCAGTACGGCCTCCCGGGCTGCCCCGGACACTCGCTGACCAAGGCGATCCTCTGCCCCGGGGCCCTGGTGGTCGGCAGCTGGGCCTGACGGTCACTGAGCTCCTGTCCCACCAGAGTCTTATCAGGCCAGGCCCAGGCCAGAGTGTGCTGTCCCCTGAGGAGGCCAGGACACGGGGCAGAGTTGACGTTAGTATGAGCTTCAGGTGGGGCGCAATTTTATCGAAATCGCAATATGAACTAGTGCAATATCCAAATCGCAGGGGGGGCGCAATATTTGTTAAAGGCAAAATATGTGTCAAACCATTCTAAAATAAAGTATTGTGGTGCTGCAGAGACATCCCAGCCTACAGACTGAAGAAAAAATCTTTGTTTGGTACAGATCCTTGCAAAAAAATCACACTTATTTTTTTATATTTTTAAATGAAAATGAGAATAATGATACAAAAATGATCATTCCCTCCAATATCGTGAATCATATCATATCAGTCAAAATAATCGCAATTAGATATTTTCCTAATATCGTGCAGCCCTAGCTTCAGGGTGATAAATCATCATCCACAGGTACAATTTGAAATAAAAGGATAGGTTCAAAAACTGTTGAAGACTTGAAAAAATGTGAACAGAATCCTTGAAATTAAGTTAAAAATCAAAAGTATTTTGGTATCTGTAATATTTACATATGAAACTACGAGTCACGTAATAGATAATAACTGTAAAGTTGAGAGTGTGTATGTGAGTGGATACCAGTGTGTGCATGTTTATTTGTGTGTGTGTGTGTGTGTGTGTGTGTGTGTGTGTGTGTGTGTGTGTGTGTGTGTGTGTGTGTGTGTGTGTGTGTGTGTGTGTGTGTGTGTGTGTGTGTGTGTGTGTTGCTGTAAATGTCTCCATGCAGCCACACATCCCTGTTTGCTTTGTGTTTTACAGTGGTGGAATGTAACTAAGTAAATTTTCTCAGGTACTGTAAATTTGAAGTACTTGTACTTTACTTGAGTCTTTTCTTTTCATGCAACTTTCTACTTCTACTCCACTACATTTCAGAGAGAAATATTGTACTTTTTACTCCACTACATTAATCTGACAGCTTTAGTTACTAGTTACTTTACACATTAAGATGTTTGCACACAAAACACATGTAGTTTACTTTAAACTTTAAACTATCCAACAATATAATGGTCTACAAGTCCAGCTGAAATGATTAGATCATTAAACACAGTTTCTAAAATGTAATTTTTCTGCAATGACTACATCTTCCTGATGATACTTACATACTTTTACTTAACATTTTCAATGCAGGACTTTAACTTGTAACAGAGTATTTTTACAGTGTGGTATTAATACTTTTACTTAAGTAAAGCATCTGAATACTTCTTCCACCACTGGTGCTTTGTCACATAAATTCAGTTATGGTTGGACCTGGAGGCTTTAGGAGCAAGATTGAGTGGATTCATAATGGCTGCCTGAAACATAATAGCTATGCTTTCACCACCTGCCTCCACCAACTACAATGTCCACATTTGTAGACAGTGCCAAAATGTGATGACTGGAAATGACTGCAAAAAAATCCATAAGGCAATGAAAGTATTCTGCTGCGGGTAATTTTCCAACCCTTGAAAAAATTGTATCTATCTATCTAGACTCAAGAAAATTGTACATTGTAAAGACTAGATTTACTCAAAACTGACTTCCTCTCCCAGGAGATTCTCAGTAGTGCTGGCCATGTGAGGTTTAAATACAAACGACCATATAAGACCTGTATTGGTAAATCTCCAAACTTATTATCATCTTTTCCAAGATATCTTTTTTTTTTATACCGCAGAAACAAAAAGTTGAATGGAGTGACAGCTTGGCAGCAGGCAGCGCATCAGAGATCTCATAAGGATAAAGGACAGTTATTATGAGTGAATTCATATCTCACTTGGACTCAGTTTAAATCAGTGTTGGCTGTGTTTTAAAACAAAAACACATCTGTGTCTTTATAGAACATATGTATTTGAAAATGTAGAGTCCCATTGTTTGGGTGTATTTTTTACTGGCTTTTTCCACAGGGTCTAAGGATAAATGCTGTTGTATGTTGTACATGATTGATTTAAAGCCCATACACATTTTTGCACAATGCATACAAAATCCAGTGAAAACTGGACTGACATTGTTTTGTAATAATGTATTAATGGTGGAAGATCTATTTAGAGTAAAATAGCAACAGAACCCTGTAAAATTAGTAGTCCTGCATTTAAAATATTTAAAATATAATATAAAGTAATTTAAGTAAAAGAAACAACGCATTACAAGCAAAATGTACTTGAATTATAAAAGGTCCGCAATGCAAAAACAAGACCCTTGTGAGTTTTAAGCTTTTATAATTTGATTGTATTACTGATACATGAAGCAGAACTTAATGTAGTTGTTTGAGGTGGCGTTCATTTTAACTATTTAATATAGGGCTGCAACTAGGGATTATTTTCATTATCGATTCATCTGCTGATTGGGCACAGTCAGAGAGGACTGAGAGGACTACTCTATATATATGTGTATGGACTTTCATGCTTTTAGGTTGCAGAAAGTCCTATTTACAAATAGATATTATTATTATTGTGTATAAAGGGTTTGCAAAGACAGTTATGTGTACAAATATGGAGAACAAAATGCTGTAGAATGGTTCAAGCAGACTGACAACTAAAAGAGCAGAAAGAGACAAAGATTCTTCTGGGCAACAGTTAAATATGAATTGAAGAAATCAGTCATTGGTGAAAGAAACCAATAGACTGTGCCCCTGAAGTCTGACTAGCACAGAGAACAGAGATGCTTTGTATGTTGCACATATTCAGTGTCATGCATGAGTCACTCTGAGTCCAGGGGTTTACATGAATAATAAGACATGGTCAATACATCAATGTGACTTGGACTGCTACTACAATGTTTAGTATCACAATCTGCAAATAATACATTTGGTGTCTGAATTATAGTTTTGTATCTTTAAAATATCGTTAAAATAGCCTTTATTGAAGGAAAGAAAAAAACATCAATGGAACAGCTGGTTCCAAACTTTGGAACGGTAGTGTATACCATTGGGTAGTTTAATCCAGAATAATGTACCATATTTTATAAGATCATCTATCATATCATAATCATAATACCTAGTAACAACTGTCACATAAAATGGAGTGAAAAGTATATTTCTCTCTGAATTAAAAGTATAAAGGGACAAGAAATATCACTTGTCAAGATTGATTTATTGATTGATTGATTGATTGATTGGTTGACTGATTGATTGATTGATTGATTGATTGATTGATCACATACCACCACAGCAATATATTAACGTCTTCTGGCATTTTTGGGTCATTATGATGAAAAAATAAGAAGCCTGAATTAACAAACAAGTCACAATTGCACGTACACACTTCCAAACCAGAGCAGCACACACACACACACACACATACACACACACATACCTGCATGTAATGGTGAGTGTTTCGTGGACTGGAATCACTAGGTCGTCTTTGGAGCTGTCAAGGATGGGCGGAGTCATAGAAAAGCCAATTACCAGACCTGAGGGAGCGAACACGGCAACTGCATTAGATTCATGTTACACAGGTCAGTCAGGACCTAGGGTTTTTTACAGAGCTGCTGTTAGGCTGTTGAATCTCCTAAACACATCTCCCAATCTGAAATCTGACACGACAGCAGCTCAGATAGCATGTTGTTCATTACATTTACAAGCTGTAAGGCAATCTGCAGGCAAAGCACTCGGTCCCTGACGCAGAGAAATACCCAGGCAGAGAAACCATGGCCCACTCAAGAGGCAATGCTGCTCGAAGCTCTCTGCTTCCCCTCTGAAAAAGCCACAAAGACCATTTGCCCTTGATTCATTACCAATGCATTCACTTCGCTGACTTGTGCTTGGTTAATGTGGCCGGTCTAGAATGTCATTACCGTCCCAGAGTCCCCTCAGGGTGCTATTAGCGCTTAGTCAGACTCCACACCTACAGTCTATCATATATAAAAGTGTCATCATGACTTATGCCCCACCTGGATATCATTTGAGATGAAAATACACACACACACACACACACACACACACACACACACACACACATTTACACACACACACACACACACACACATAGCACAGACTGAGCGGGTGTATGAAGATGAAGAGGCTTTCTTTGCATTTATTAAAGCAAATTCTGATCATTTTTCACATCAGTGTTTGAAAATGATACGTGTGCTGTATTTAACGCACTATACGGTGGCACTGTCCCAGCAGAGAGAACAAAGCGGGACAAACTATCCAAGGACAAATACAGCAGCAATTTGAGCAACTGAAAGCCTACATTGATTATTTGAATCATTATTCTCTTTTCTATAGACATTTCGATGTGACAGACTCACACATCTTCAAGCATGTGTAATACAGACTTCAGGCTATAATACATAATAATAATAATAATACAGCACCGGCAGCGGAGAAGCAGCAAAAATGATTTCACAAGAGTCAGTCATGACCTGCTGCCAATTAAAACCCTGAGCTCCGGACAGCTGCCATTCTTGTACACAAGCCTCATTCCTCCAGCACATCCTGCTGACCAGGGAGCACAATAGAGCAAGGTTATTCTCATGTAAATATTTTGTTAATCGTGTTTACAGTAAAGGCTGATCCCATTGGAAGGAGACTGATCAGCCCCGGTTCCTTCCAATACTGCAAACAGAGTGAAACTCAAAGACAGCCTCAACTTTGAGTGCTCAGTCATGAATACAGTAAAGTAAACTTTTACACAGCAAGGTCGAAAAAAAAACCTTCTATTTTTGAATGGCCTTCCTTTGACACGACTTGTATATTTCTACTTCTGTTATAAGGACTTCACTGGAACACTCTCTAAGACATGACAATAATAACGGCCACTCTCCTGCTGCATGGCATTCTGCTATATAGATTCTTGTTTTTTCAACCTCTACTCTGAACGAGAACGAATTCATTAAAATGAAGAAAGGGTTTCCAAGAAATATAAGGATTACAGATACAGTTTATACTGTTCATTTCATTAGCATGTCATGTCAATATTATATCATTTTATTAACTTCTTTAAAGAGTATATAGTTTGACATCTTGGAAAATATTCTTATTTGCTTTCTTGCCGAGAGTTCAAAGTGATTAATACCACTCTCATATCTGTTTGTACGCTCATATATATATATATATATATATATATATATATATATATATATATATATATATATATATATATATATATATACCGATTTAATATAAATCCATATTATGTATATATGGTTTTACAGGAGGCGGCAACCTCACAGTGAAAACAAGACCCAGCCTAACCATTTTTTATAGGGATTAAACAAACAAGATATTAATAATATATGTTAATACATGTTAATAAGTGAGCTTTAGGGGGGCTGTTATGCAAATTCCACTGATTTTACACAGCGCAGTCTGTTTATTGGTGTGAAAAAGTTGTATCAAGCCTTCCGTGTCTCCAGAGGGAGCTGTGCAAAGTCTGATAAAAACCTGCTCCTCATCTCTGCTTGAGGCTAGCAGCTCAGACTACAGAAGCCGCTATACCAGCACAACCTATACATCCATGAGCACAACACTATTCCTATTGACATCAGGATGGCCAGAAGCCCACACATCTTCTGCCGAAGGCTAAAAACACATCTCTTCCGACTACACCTCGGATAAACATAAAAAAAAAAGGTAATGTACTTGCACTTGCTACTTGTTGTCTGGAGTTTGCACCTTCAGGGTTAAAAGCACTTAACTGGAAGTCGCTTTGGATAAAAGCGTCAGCTAAATTACATGTAATGTAATGTAACAACACGCCCAAATATCTGACCAAACTGTCTGCAGTCAAGTTGCATTGTGGGTAATGCAGGGGATAGGTTTTGACAAGGAAGAAGAATGCATGTAAATAAAAAAATGGCTCTGTGAATAATAAGTTTATTTCCCTAAAAGTTGAACTCTTCACATGTGCTTTACTGGTGTTGAACTTCTTACTTTCTGTCATGCTAATAATATATTGATTGACATTTCAAATGTCATAGTTTATCTCTGCTGGGGATCACAGTTGAGACAACAAAACCATCAAGCAAGATCTGTTTTGTGTCTTTGCTCGGATATTAAAAGTGACATCATGCTAATTTAAAACCACAAAATAACACGTGTATGCATGTGAACTAGGAAAGCTAATATCGGGATGGTGACGGAAAACAAACATGTTACGCCACTGAAGTGAGAAGTGGTGGCAGTGCATGAATCGTTCCCAGCTTGGCTCCCAGCAGGGTATTCCTTCCTTACTCTTTCAGAGATCTTTAACTCTGTCCCAGAGGAGAAGCAAAGTTTTCCCAACATATTGTCTCAGCTCAGATGTGAACCCACCACCGACTTCAGTCCCATCCCCACCCGTCTGCAACAGAACACAGCTTTGTCCACTCTTCCTCACACCTGAAATGCTTTGAGGCCAAAACAGTGGAGAAACATATACACAGGGCCCCCCAAGAGCTAAAGACAAGGGGAAAGTGTGAAAGGAAATTCCTGTCAGGACAGCTTGACTATTCTTGCTTTAGATGGAGAGCTATGTAAAAGCCTGGGAGCTTGTATCTTATGACATTCAAATAGTAGACAAATTTAGTGTGAGAGGTAGAATCAGAATTGACAACAACTTAAAAGCTGCACTAATCTGGTATTTTTATATTAAAAATGGATTAAAAGTACTTGTACTGTGATATGTTATATGAATTATCACTTGACTCTGCAGTTCCTCTAGCAGCTCTATTTAGCTCCTTTCAGTACAATGTTTTGGTTTTCTGGCCTGCGACTTGTGTGTTCTGTTCACTCTCACAGCTCTCATCTGCTGTTTTCAGTGATAAAAGCTCTGGTAAACACCCTGTAGGCTACCTGCCCTGCACCTAACAGCAGACAGACAAAGTTAGTGATTAGCTGGTGAACATAGTGCAGCATTTTGCAGCTAGAGAAACAAATCTCCCCCAGGAGTTTTAGGCAACCAAAACAGAGCTCAGATCTCTGCAGGGTAAATCCAGACAGCTAGCTAGACTATCTGTCGAATCTGACTTTTCTGTTTCCAATTTCCTTCCCGAGGCTATTTTGCAGAGGCACCGTTGCTCCGTCCGGCGCTTAGCGCTGCCCAAGATGATTGCGATTGGTTTAAAGAAATGCCAATAAACCAGAGCACGTTTTTCTGCCATCCCAGAATGCTGTGTGAACTAGCCAGACTGTTCTCCGCGGCACTGTGGAGGAAGGTCTGACAATGCGAGACTACCTCTGCCCTTTCCAGGGAATGTTGCCACAAACACCCAGTTCGTAATACTGCAAACGCGAGGGCTTTCATCAGTGGGCCATAGGCTCAATCACCATTGTGTTGCCTCATTCGGCGATAGATAGGGACTTAACAGACATCTATTTAAATAAAAATCTTTGAGATTATTCCTTTAAAACAACTGCAACATTAAACAACATTATTCCTTTAAAATCTGTTTTTCTGATGTCGGCCTCTTGAGGCTGTGAATAATGACAACAAATGACAAGTATATGAAGGCAAAGGCGGAAGTAGTGGGATGTTGTTGAAGTGCCACAAAACAAAAAGGAGGTCAGGGTGGATGGTTGGGGCATACAAAGTGTGCCGATAACTGCTGTTTGCATCCTGTTCTCTACCAGCAGTCATTGCGGTTTCTTTTAACCACAACTACCGATCCTTTACTAAGTAGTTTAGTTGCCTAAACTTGACCAAACCTTAACCATAGAGGTGGCACATCAGAAAACCTCCATATGAATCTCTTATGGACAAATTCGGAAGGCATTGAAAAGAATACTTGTTTTGTTGTTTAGGTTGGAGGACTTGTTGCTTTACACTGTGTGTAATATTAAAGAAATTCTAACAAAAGTGATAATATCACAGAGTGATAATATCAAACAAGACATTGTTGCAATACACGCTGCCACCCACACAGATTCCTTCTACATTGTTCTACAAACTAAAACATATGCTGTAATAAAACAAAATGATACCCATTGTGACTTTAACACAAAGTCCAAGGATAAACTTCCCAGTGCACAGCAAGACAGACATTTATATATAGTATATATTCAACAGTAAACACAACATGAATTGAAAAGATCTCTGAGATATATGGGGAAATATAAAGAGAATATAGAGTACAGGCTGATGTGTAGTGACATGATTTTTCTTTTAGAGTGATATGCTCTGAGATGAATCGCTACTGTAGCTGAGTCTCAATGATTGATGCTTCCCTCACAATCAGTTGAGAGATGGCACAGTGACAGACAGGATGCAAATTGTAAATCTCTTTGAAATGTCATGACTGACTGGCATGCTCTAAGAGAGACGAGACATAAAGATGTTGGGGGTGTATTTTGGGAGAGAAAAATATGTATTTACTGTAAAGGGAAGATTTCAGCTTCTGCTATTTGAATTGCTCAAGTATAGCAAGATAGACTGATCGTGTCTATCACAGTACAGCAAGAGTGTCTCACACCAGAGGGCAGAGATGGACATTACACCCACATGGAGACACAAAGCAAAAAGCTCTTTGAAGTCAAGCAAAACACAGATCATTCAAACTGATACAATTCATGACAAATATGCTGGTGCCCAGTGAGCTCAGCAGTCCTGACACGGTCTATATTTCCAGGGCGAGTTTGAGGCTAATGTGCACCACATTACTTGGATCTCTTATACATCACTTGGCATCCTAAGTGGCTCTCTCATAACTGCCAAAGGAGGTGCCGCAAAGTCATAACTTAATGTGATACACATGGCTGCTGGCCAAAACAGCCACTGACTTCTCTGCTGTTTGGACACTCGAGATTGATGAGAGGTATGAAGGGGCATTTCTACGCCTTGGTGAGTCTCACCCATGATTCTCCAGGAGCTGCTAGCTCTTTCCCCATGTTTCACAATGATGAAAATATTTTTTGCCAGATGTCAATATCTTCCATATGGATGTGCTGTATAATGTATACATCATGTTTCCAAACTGTGAGACACCAGATATGGAGGCCTGTCATCCTGTCAGCTACATTAATGGTTTGAGAAAACATAATAATCCCATTAGCAATTGTTTGCCCTCTGTCAAATATAATTAAAAGCACACGCTGCTCCAATGTTCAGCAATGTAAAGCGAATGCCAAAGAAAACCAAACACATCAATTCATAGAATTTCATGGCTGATAGCATATCTTGTCATGATAATAAACACGTTTTCCTGCTATGACCTTTCATGCTGCGTCTCTTGACAGATTGTTATGACTGTTATCACTCAGTCAGCTCATTTATTTTAATATGCATTAAACAGTGAAGCGGGGGGGGGGGAGTCTCCATATGTATATCGTATAAGCCGTTTTAGCCGATGCACAAACAGCTGTGTAGGTGGACAGTGAGTAAGCAGAGCTGCAGCTGTGAACTCTGGTTAAGGGAGACTGTTCAAAAAGAAAAGGACTGGCTCAACAGTGTCAGTGTACACTGCGACAACATGTTTTAAGTTCACTCTTGAGTTAAAACTAAGACTTTTTTCATTTATTATATAAGCTCCCTAGCTACAGTTTATATTAACTTTACATTCTGTGAGATATGAAAGTCAATCAGTGAACTGCTTAAGTTGTGTAATCCATCACAGTAAACATCTTGCCTCCATTTATTTTTGTCAGGGTGTTGTTATCATTGCAAAGTGAAGATTGATGTGAAAAAAAACTCATAATGACAATGTAATTTTGACAAAAATAAATGCAAAGTTGATGTATACTGACACAGATTACATATCACTGGCAGATAATAAAGAGATTTTTTTTTTACACAGTACAGACATTAATGGAAGCCATTGGCTGCCTGGAAGGTCAGAAAAACATATTTAAAAAATGAAAACATAACAGCATGGTATGAAAATGGTTAGCAGTGATGTAAAGTATACTTGTTGTGAGATAAAACATGCAAAATCACTCGTATGGCCCATTATTCAAATCCTTATTCTATAGCTAACATTTGAAAGTTCAACAGCTATCTATTCAGAATGATTGCTTGGCCTGACAACGCAAATGGATGGTGGTTGGCTTGTTGGCAACCACCTTACGAATGTGAACAGGGGGCAGAGAGCCAAAACAATATTTGAACTTGGTTCCCCCTTTTTTCCCATGCATTCCAGCTGGTGGTGCAGAGATAAGCAGCAGCCTCGGCTGATGAGCTTCAACCAACAAAAAGCATCATTTTAACCTACAAAGATAAAACAGGATATTTCCACACTTGACTCACTCGTTCTGTTATCGTGTGATTACACAGGGCATAAACACACATTTAGATGTATAAAACGCTGCATTAACAGTCTCTGGCAGTAAATTGTTAATCTTGTTAAGCCAATGTTAGATGTTTTAAGCACTTGAAGACTTTATAAACCTTGTAATTGAGCTCATTGCGTTCACAATGTCTGACATACTGATCACTGGGGACTGTCAAAAATTATTCAGCAATTACTGAATTTAAAAAAAGAACTTTTCATTGGCATTCATTTGACATAGTCCTGTCTTTGAGAAACAGCTCACTGAACATGCCCTTGTAAAAACTTGACATCGCTCTTGTGAAATGTGCTTTCTCTGTTGTTGTGAAAAGCCATTCTCACTGTGGGAGCCATGTGTGTGTACCCTGCACCAGCTCCAGCTAGATCTGTCAGGCAAACATTAAGGTTTGAATGGCCTAAGCACAACTTTCAGGCCGATATTTGTTCAAAACAGCAATAAAAGAGAGGGGCTGATAAGTGCTTTGGTAGGTAAAATGTAATTCAGATAAGGATGAGGAACAAAGTGCAAGCATGCCAACCATATAGAGATGGCCACATTAGACACATGGGGTCACACAGCTGGTCTTTCTGCATTTTGTGTGCTGTGTGCTTCTGTCATGATGGAAGTGCCAGATGTATACGTGAGAAAAGTGCCAGGAGTCCGAATTTTTCAAGGACAATTGTGCCTGTTCACTCAGGCTGTGCATCAGGCTGCACTTTGATGTGTCAGCTTCACATACCTGGTTGACAGGGGAGGAAAGATGTGCGACTGGCAATTGAAGTGTTCAAACAGCATGCCAGAGGAACATCAGCAGTAGCTCTTTATTTATGTTTGAAGGGCCAAAATACCAAGAGGGGCAGATGACTGCTGCATGTAAGAGCTTTGCAACAGTTCAAGTGCTGTAAAATATGAAAATAATTTAACAGAAAAACCTGCATAACCACAATATCTCCTTTTTGTCCCAGCCAGGGTACAAAGTAAAAATTCCTCCAAATTAAAAGGAATAATTAGATACAATTAGGCAACTATGCTTATTTTATGTCTTCCCGAGACTTAGATGTGGATTCTATGATTAAAACAACATCAGCTGAGCTTCCGAGGTGCTGGTATGTAGATTGTGTTACCTTCTGACAGAGCCAAGATAGCTGGCTGTAGGTATATATTTAATATACAGACAGCAGAGTGGTATCAATCTTCTCATCTAACTCTAGTGTGATATGTGTATTTCCAGACAGGGGTCTTCAACGCTTTTTAAGCCAAGGACCCCTTAACTGAAAGAGAGACGGAGCATGGACCCCCTACTACATATATTGTATAAAATTAAGTTGCGTATTAAACTCGGCCTACAATTACGTGGAGGGCGGCCTAAAGCCTTTAGGCATACCTTTTTTAGTGCAGAGAATACTAAGCTTTTAAAATAGCCTTAGGTGGCCAGGTTAGCTCAGTTGGTAGAGCAGGCACACATATATAGAGGTTTACTCCTCGACGTCATTACCCTCTCTCTCCCCTTTCAAGTCTTCATCTGTCCTGTGGAAATAAAGGCCTAAAATGCCCACAAAAATTTAGCATAAAAGAAAATAAGCCTTATAATTGTTGGCATGATTTTATAAATCATGTTTTCATTTCAACCTACATGTGGCACAGTAAATCCTCCGGATTAACTGTATCTGTGGATGGCTACCTTAGTGATCACCTTACCTATTAGGCCAGTAAGTGAGCCTATCCTCAGTGGGGATTTATATTTGCTAATGATATGATGGATTCATTGAAAAAAACGTTAAAAAATTAACAATAATTTGGAGGCCCCCCTGCATTGACTATGAGGACGCCCTAGGGGTCCTGGACACCCTGTTGAAGGTATGCTTTAAGATATAGAAAATGGTGAAATACTGCAGCCTATTTTTTTCAAAAGTGCAGTAGAGTCACAACAAGTCAAACAGAGTTTCTTCTCAAATCCCTTGTTCCCTTGCTTGATGATGGCTACAAGTGTGTGTGGGTAAACAGACAGTGTATGTATGTAGCACTCCAGTGTGGCCTCAAAAATGTCCAACTAAAAGCTTTGTAGAGTTACAGAGGCAATTCTATTTTCTATTCAAATGTTCTTGTTTTGTGAGGATTTATGGCACAATGAACTGTAGAATTGCTCTAGTAAGTGGGAGAACAGTGATATATAAATGATATAGTAGATCTTTAACCCATTTAAATGCCTCTGCGTATTTGCATTCATCTTATCCTTTGCTGAGCTCTGTTCAGGGCTAATGCTGATGTTTTTGTCACAGTCAGGCAGTACTGAAACTGGACTGCCCCAGCCTATGGAGGCCACCTGCTGAATAAAGATAAATCATACACACATGCATAGGAAGACGCCAAGCTGCCATTAGGTACTCTAAGCCCGTTAAAAATGTAAAGCTTCTCTGACAAGCAGACAGAGACAAGGCAGGCAGGAGTCGAGAGCATCAAAGCTGCACATGAAGACGAGGGCTACGACACAGGGCACATTAAAGCTTGTGCGAAAAAAGCGACGCAATGTTTTTCACTGGGACCAAATTTCCTGTTTTCTTTATCACGTTCACGCGTCTCCCACTTCCCTTTTTCATGGACGGTGAAGGAGATGTTGCCGTTAGTGTTTCCTCGCTCCTCTGTAGTTTTGTCCCTGATCAGTCACATGACAGGAACAGGAAAAGAGGAACCTTGTGTAAACAAATAGTTTGGCAGAAAGGATGCGACGTGGGCGTCCTTCAAAAATACAGACACAGGTTTTCACAGATATAGTAATTGTAATTAGGTACCTGTGCTGTTGCTTTGTGGTTATTTGCTGTATAAATGCCTATGCATGTATATTCAGCTCTGACTCCCCTTCAATGGACACAAATCACACAGAGTTAAACCCAATTGAATGAGACAGCAAAAGTATTCCATACTAGAACTGTATTGCACTTTAAAAAAAAAAAAAAAAAAAACATGTAAGTGACAGTGCAGCTAGTTATTTCAGTGACACAGTATCTGGCAAAGGGCCAAGGCTGGGAAACTCTGAAATAGCCCTGTATGTCCGGCGAAGGACAGGAGGCCATGCAGGCCATGAAGCAGACCTGCACTCTGGATGTGGAGTCAGCCGGCCTCATGCTATAACATACTCCCTCTCTCTCTCACTCTGAAAGAGTCATCTGGACACAAGGCCGGGCCAAAGCCAGGCGACGGACTGACTGGCAGCCAGGCTTTGATTTCATTGTTACTACAGAGTAGGATGACATCCACCACGTCCCTGTCCTCTCCACTAATAGGGGAGTTAGGCCTTTCCAACATCCTGCCAGAGGAGGGTTGCGAAATTAAGGATGCGGCGACACGCCATCTGGTCCAGCTTCCTATGTTTAAAACCTCTGTCCCTGACTAAATCTTCCTGTACCTGCCTCACAGGCACACCGGACAATTCAAGCTCTTCCTCTGTGGGGATCCCTTTTTTTTCTGCATGTCATCATTTTCGTTTTTGAGAAATGTTTTCCCCTGGTAAATGCTCTGTCCTGGCTCCTGGCGATAACATTTCTGTTGTGAAACTTCTATAATTTCTCTTTTAGTACAAGCAAATGCCAACGATTAGCACAGTCCGCGCCTGCTGTGATGTTTTGCATGCTCCTAAAACTCATGCTGCGACTGTTCAGAGGGCCAAACTTGCCCATTACTGCGCTTGTTACCTAAGTCCTGGAGATTCAGGCCATAAACAAGTATGTGCTGCCTTGTCAGATGTCCCAGTGAAGTAAATCACTGCGGCAGCTTAAGTTGCCGTAGACAACAAGGGCAAAGTAGGGAGTGCTGGGTCAACAATTATGGTGCTGAATGCCTAAAGCGAGGGAAGCTGGTAATTTCCTCAGGCTTTGCCAATGGACTCTTTCCCATGAACCTCAAGCGACCTCCAATGACAAGGCAAGAGGTATGAGTGACCAATGAAATGCTACACGGACTTCCAAGTCACAACCCTTTACACACACATCTGCCTTTGAGTAGCAATTTAAATGTAATAGCGATGGTGGAAGTGCTCTAAATGGTGCTTGTTTCTAAGCAACGCATGCACTTTGGAGTGTGTTAATATCCGTGTAACAGCCAACGTGTCCCAAGATCCAGTTTCTACCTTCAGAACGTGTAATCAACCAATAAAGGCAATAGACGCCACAAAGCAATTCAGTGTCTGTCAACGCTGGCCGTTACAGATGCTGAATCTCCTTATTTGGCCTTGCATTACAACGTCAAGAGAACAACTAGGTAAGTATGTGTAGCTGTAAAGTCCCGAATTACTCTGGACTGCCTAATTTGTTGATAAACCCCTCCCTGCCAAATGAAATGCGACCTCTACTAGCTCGGCAAGATTTAAGATGAGCAGAAAAATGTGCAGCAGTCCTTGTGACCATTTTTTGTCAACCATTAATGTTAGCTGCAGTGACATATCATTTATTTCATCTTCGACGTAAAAGCACTTATACGTTTAATTGTGCACGCTCAGTCTTACCATGGGTGTGTTAATTCACTCATTGAGTTATAGCTCAAGTGCTCACAAAAATTGATTACTGACTGTCTATGTGCTCTGCTGGCTGCAGTATGAAACTCAGGCATGATAGAAAGGACAGAGAGAGAGAGAGAGAGAGAGAGAGAGAGAGAAAGAGAGAGAGAGAGAAAATCAATAGGTAAACCTTCTCTGCGTGGTAATTATTCCAAGTGTGGGGAAGTGTTAAGAATGCTAAGAAACGTATACATTGTTGGAGCAGAATGTGTGCCTTTATCCCGTATTTAAATTACATCACATTTCCCCCCTCTCTATGATAACCAGATTTTCAGCCTGCATAAACACTTTTGATTACCGATGTGGTCGCACAAAAATGTCAAACTAACCAGTTCTTTTCTAGCATAATCCGGCCCTAAGAGTCTACGACCGGGCTAGCAGTTTTGCAAGGCCGTACATAGGCACAGCAGTGGCTTAATTGTGCGTGTTAGCATGCTAACATTTGCTTATTAGCAGTAAACACAAAGTCCAACCAATGTCATTAAATTATCAAATTTGTTACACACATTAATGGTGTAGCTGGTAAATGTATTGTGTATAGCCTACTGCTTAATCTATAATAATATCATCATCATTTATTAGTGGATTATATTTTTTATTAATAATCTAAATCTGCAAAGTAGAGTAATGTCATGGCAGGTGTAATTGCTCAGGAACCAAGGGATAGCGCAGTGTGAAGTTTGAAGTTGTTCCATTCCGAACAGACACATGTTCAACAAGCAGTGCACTAGTTTAACTAAAAGCATACAAATTTAAACCTAATGGTGGCACTGGAGGAAAAGTCCAGGGATCAGCAAAAGCAGTGGATTCAATCCCTGTAGGACCATGAAAGTCTGTAAAAAAAAAAAAAATGGCAATATGTCCAATAGTTGTTGAGATATTTTAGTGGTAGAGCGACCAACAGATACACATTGCCACCTGATGCCACACGTAGAACCACACGCAGAGCCATGCATCTAGCATGGCTAAAAACTGGGCACAGAAAATATGGAGGGGTCAGAAATATGAAAAACACAAATACCACAGATGGTTTTCATCAACTATCTAACACCAATTTAGACACATATTTGGCCTATGCTGCAGATTCCTGGTGTTGAAAGAGCTTATCTCTCAGCTCTAGTCATATTTGGGGTGTTGGTGCTTTAGCATGATGAGAAAGTGAGTGACCAGACATCCTAATGCCCAAGGGGCCTCACTACTTCATGCCAGTGATGAGTGAGGCACCGGACTCCCTATTTATTTGGACTTTACTGCAGAGCGATTCCCACACGGAGCAGCAGCAGCAGCAGCAGCAGCAGCATTCCTCTCTCATCCGAGCTGCTCTCCAGCTGATAGAACCAGATATGCAAGGACAGACGCCGAGGGTCCGCTCCTCAGAGTCCTGATGTTGAATCCTGAGATCAGCACTGAGGATAAGGGGCTATTGTTGGCTAAAACAACTCGACCCCTACAAGTGGACGACTAGAATAATACCCATAGTTTTAGAGTCAGATTTCTGGGATGATCTGATCAAGCGGAGGTATGCGTACAGAAAACACTCTGCTAAAAGCAATATCAACACTATGCACCCAAGACGCAGAGTAAGCCAAAGATCATTCAGCTCTAGAGCTCAGCTTTAGAAAAAAAAGATTGACTCATATGTGTGTCTTTCACATGTGACTGGGAAGGTTTTCAATAGCCAATTATGCTGCAACAAAAACAACGAAATTAAGAGATGAATTAATCAATGAGTTATTTAAAATTCATTTCAGTGGTATCCTATACCAACGAGGTTGCACCAAGACGTCTTTTTTTTTTTTTTTTTTTTTTAATGAGACCGATTTTTTTTGTAGCTGTGCAAGAAATGTTTTGGAACCATAATAATTCAAACCAGAGACTGAGCGTGACAGGAAGATGGTAGAAAATGGCTCGGGGTGAAATCCATAAATGCAGCTGCTGCATAAATTGCACCCCCACCCCCCTCCCCTCCCCTTAAACGACAATGACTTCTGGGCTGGCAGGTCTGCAATCCACTCTCCTTCAATCACACGCTCCGATCAGAGTAAGGTGGCAGGGCTCTGACTATGCTTGCATAAGACTCTGACTCAGTTTTTAATGTCACACATTTGTATTTTGTTGAAAAGATATTTGGGGGTTAAGAAGGTTAACAAAACCTATCTGACTAAAGACAAATATGATTATTTAGTATTTAAAATATGAGCTATTTAATCAATTGAGACTTTTTCTTTATAAAATGCGTAAGTTGTTTAACGAGAGATTCTTAAAGGCAGAACAGACAAAAGGTAAAAGGTTCACCTTGTCTTTCTTGGAGTTGTGTCATGCTTTGTATTCACAAGGGGGGGGGGAAATACTGAAAAGAATCCTTTTACATGAATTCTACATATCCATTATGTCAAGAATATGATCAACCCTTACATAAGGCTGCATCATTAGAAAAAAAAATCTCTGAACCTTGTCCTCACCTCTCCACCTCGACGTGGCACTCGATCTTAGGTACATACTGTGAGGCTGTAATTGAAAGATGTGCCTCACTGATATGAAGCTGATGGTTCTTTCAGCCTGCAGGGTAGTTCTGAGATATTGGTTATTGTCCATTATGCGTTCAGTGTCGACTGAGAAAGATGGGGGCCCTGCATGGTTGAACGAACGGGGCTGCCAGCAAGTCTTTCAACAGATAACACCACACACATTCGCTAAAAAGCACATCAGTTTTGTGTGATGACACAAGTGTCAGACGGAGCTTTGCAATTTCAAGGTACACATTGTGGATTCATGGAAAACTCCTATGTGTATTGTTTGAGTTTTCTCTTCGTTTTGAATACCGCAAAAGTTTGGATACACCCTCAAAGGGACTTGTGGCCATGGGAAAAAAGACGAGAGACTCAATTTGTCGCACAATAGAAAATCTATCATTACTGTTACTGAGGGCAGTGATTCCCCTGAAATGGATTTTGTGATGCCATAATCTGCACTCCTCTCTGAAAAAAAAAAAAAAAAACCAGAGCCCCTGTTTATCTGTTCCTACAAATGTACGTGACCCACCCAGCACAGCTCAGTGATATTTATGAAAGGAGCGAGAGCCATCCCTCCACCCCGGAGTCATGATTCAGATAGCCATATGGCGACTGCCCCTCACAAAACTATTCCCTGTTCTATATGAACAGCTGTTCAACAGCAATCAGTGATGAACAACTCAAACATACACACTGAGTCACTGAGCAAAACTGCAAACAATCTCAGCCATGCTCCCAGTCAACAAAGTCGATCAGAGGGCCCTGTTTCAAGGATCTAATATGAAATAGTACACTGAAAACAACGTGCTTTAGATGATCTAGTCTCAGTTGTACTTGTTTTGTGAATTTTCTAGAAACACAAGTGACTACACAGCACACATGGTGACAGATCACACTCAGAATAACCCTGCAATTCCTGAAACAAGTTGATTTGCATTCAAAGCAAGTGACATTCTCTCACCTCTCACTCGCTTTACAAAAATAAGATTACCAAAAAAGTAAACCACTCTCTCACCCAGAGATTTGAAGGCATCTGACCCCCCTCCCTCCTCCACTCCACATGTCAGTCCTCTCCTCCCACCCTGCCTCTAAAATGTGACCTACATACATACACCCTTATCCAAAGTCACTCAAATTCAACATAATAGATAGAATCTGTTCTTTTTCTTCTCCTTCTGAGTTAAGCATCATCAATTAGCATCTTTATCAAACGCAAAAAAACAGCATGCCTCCCCCTAGTGCCTATCTGCATGTAGCCTCGAAGACTTCCACTGGGTTCTTCTTAATTCAGTCCCACACTGGGAATGAATTATGAATTATGAAGGAATTCATGTGCACTGTGAACTACCAACAGAAAGCAGGCTATGTGCTAAGATTGAAATATGTTGCGTTAAATATCAATAATAAAAAATAAAAAATACCCCACCCCTTTTAAAATTAGGCTAATTAAACAGAAAGTACGCGTCATTAAGAAAAGCGTAAATTCGGGATGTCCCTGGCTTCAGATTAGGACCGCAGTTTGACATGAATACAACTTGTACGCCTCTAGAAATACAACTTTAACCAACCTAGGATCAATAATTTACCGAAAGGCAGTGTCAACAGTCAGCTCATTTTTTTCACTCATAAAAAGTTATGCGCTCAAAAGTTTCAGACTCACTGTAAAGCTCTCCCCTCACCTGAGGCATATGCTATTCCAATCAAAGTCCGACAGAAAAGCGTAAAATCTGTCTTCATCTCCAGATCTCCGGTCCAGAAGCGCAGAAGCTTGAGCGCTTTTTGTTATAAAAAAAAAAAGGTCTTTAGTCTGAATGCTGGTGGAGACCCTAGAGAGGTGGTTTGAATGAATGTCCGTGGATGGGGTAAAAACTCAGGTGAACGTCGGCCAATCGATGCCTGTCTGCTGCTGCTCTGCACAGAGTGGACAGCGCCGAAATGCTGAGGAAAAGGAAGAAAAAAAAACGTCTTTTACCCCCGTTTTGTCAAAAGGATGCACAAGGCACTGAATGGGATTTACAATTGATTTCCCTTTCCTTTGCTCGTGACTGGAGCGCATGCACACCCAACCATCCAGTTCATAAAACGTGTGTGTGTGTGTGTGTGTGTGTGTGTGTGTGTGTGTGTGTGTGTGTGTGTGTGTGTGTGTGTGTGTGTGTGTGTGTGTGTGTGTGTGTGTGTGTGTGTGCGTGCTTGGGGGGGTTTCCCCTAACATCCATGACACATTTTAGGTATGAGGTATTTGTACTTTACTTGACTATTTCCATTTTGTGCAACTTTATACTACTCCACGACACCTCAGAGGCAAATATTGTACATTCTCCTCACTTTAGTTACTTTGCAGATTACATTTTTGCATCGCCCTTCTGTCCAGTGAAACACATGGTTGGTTATTTGAAGTGTAACATGTTCTAACAAACTGAAGGATGACGTGTTCCTTGTTTTCTCTGTTGAACTCCTAAGCTAAATAAACTATTTTAGACCCCAACTTGGATTAGCTGGAAAGCGCATCGTCACAAAGGGCTGTTTTGCTGACACCATGAAAAGTTGACTTTTTAGAGTTACGTGGTTCTCACAGGACGGCAACGCAACAAACATATGGTGATCTTATGCACTGCTATAGATTAAACTACCCAACAGTATATAAAGGAGTTGAAAATGAGCACAACCTTAAAGGTCCCATGGCATGAAAATTTCACTTTATGAGGTTTTTTAACATTAATATGCTTTCCCCCAGCCTGCCTATGGTCCCCCCAGTGGCTAAAAATGGCGATAGGTGTAAACCGAGCCCTGGGTATCCTGCTCTGCCTTTGAGAAAATGAAAGCTCAGATGGGCCGATCTGGAATCTTGCTCCTTATGAGGTCATAAGGAGCAAGGTTACCTCCCCTTTCTCTGCTTTGCCCGCCCAGAGAATTTGGCCCACCCATGAGAGAGAGACATCATGGCTTTCAAACAAGCAAAGTGGCAGTTGGTCAAGGCCACACCCCCACCCTCCATCTTGCCCCCCCCCCCCTCTCTCTCCTCACAGACACAGAAATGACACATACTAAGGAAAGCTCATTGTGGGACTGGCTCTAGTGGCTGTAATTCTGCAGAGACTTCAGATACAGTATTAGGGGACCACTAAGACCTATATAAAAGAGACTTCAGATACAGTATTAGGGGACCACTAAGGTCTATATAAAAGAGACTTCAGATACAGTATTAGGGGACCACTAAGGCCTATATAAAAGAGACTTCAGATACAGTATTAGGGGACCACTAAGGTCTATATAAAAGAGACTTCAGATACAGTATTAGGGGACCACTAAGACCTATATAAAAGAGACTTCAGATACAGTATTAGGGGACCACTAAGGTCTATATAAAAGAGACTTCAGATACAGTATTAGGGGACCACTAAGGCCTATATAAAAGCATCCAAAGAGCACCATGTCATGGGACCTGTAAAATGCAACATACACATTAATGCAGCAGTGATATTAATCCGGAACCACAATATTAAAACGTCAGTGTTTTACTATTAAACATGATGTTTCTGGATTAATATTACATTACAGGGAACATTTTTTGCATAATGAGTAGTTGCTTATAATACTTACATACTTTTACTTAGATAAGGTTTTGAATTACTAAATAGTATTATAGTACATATATATATAGTAGTATTAGCAAAGGATCTGAGTACTTCACTGTGTCTAGGATAACAAAGGACAATACAACGCACAATAAGAATACTATAATCTCCATGATCAGAGAATGTATGATGCCGTTTAAGAGATGTGGATTTCCATGTGTTGCTTTAGTGCAACACTGTTCGACATTGACTTTCATTCCTTGGGGGTTTTCAAGGCATTTAAATTCCTCCTGACATCCATTCAAACGCTCAGCAGGTATTCCTAATACCATCAGACATTCGTATAAAGCCACCACAGGAGTACAACAGTGTCACCAAGGAAGGGAACAAAATACCACAGCCCCTGGAGGAATATTAGAAGACTATTACATGATATTTTCTCCTTTGGTCGGCTGTCTTTTATCCTCAGAATAATGTGACCAGCCTCGAACTCTTCTGACACCATAATGTAAATGCCAGTTTTATCTGTTAAGGCCAAATGTCTGTCATAAATTAGAGGTTAAAAAGTTATCTTTTTTTTCATCCAGACAATCTACAGCTGAGCAGGGATGCCTTGGGAGTAGCACAGAGTTTGTAATTACTCATCCAAAGAGTCAGATGGAATGATGCCTCCAATTAAACAAAACTGTGCAGAGTTCTTCCAGCCTTGTCTAAGTCCTGTTAACCCCCACAGCCCACAGATCCATCCTCCTCAGAGAGTCCTCCGAGTGAATGAAAAGCATGTACTAAGAGCACCACATGCCCATAGTAAGCTGCTATCCCTGTTTTTTTTTTTACACATAGGGATTTTGAAAATTGAAAACGTGTACACTCACACAAATAAAAAGTCGATAGGGTAGGCTACACAGGGTTTCTGCAGGTTTTACCAAGTCAAATGTAAGACTTTTTAAGACCATTATGAATGAAATAAGACCAGGTTGTGGTTTTCCTGGCTCTCAAGACCTAGGCCAATATCACACATTAAAAAATAAAAAATAAATCAGATGTCAGAGTCTGGAAACATTGTCTGAAACAATTCCCAGATTTCCTCATTCGCATTATAGGACTGGTGTCTAGTCACCCTGTGGAGGACCCAGAGCACCTCCACTCTTAGTGCTGGCTCTGATCCAAAAGCGACACGGAGGTCGCTTAAGGGAGTTTGCAGAGCTGCTGCGTGGGTCAGTGTGGAGGTGAGCTGGGGCTGGTGCCACCATACACTCGGCAGAACTGGCTGGTGGCTGTCGTTTGCTGGAGACCCTTCACAGCAGTTAGATGTTTCTCCCTCTTTGCATGAGACTCCAGCAGCTGTACACCCAATGTTCCCAGTTTAATTGCTTTCTTGCATAAAAAGTAGTAGACTTCAAATAGGCTATGTTGTGTTAGCAAGTGGCTTTAACCAAGCCCTAAATTCATTTTTTTTCAAGCCAAGTATCCTTAAACTTGCACTTCTATATATGTGGTAGGCTACAATCCGAAAGAGACTCGCGCCAATAATAGGAAAGCTGATTGGCTGCAATATAAGATTCATGTTGGTCTCATTTGTAATCGTAATACAGCGGATTACAGTTGGACTAGCGAAAGAAAGAACTACAACACCGTAGAATAAAAAAAAAACATTCTAAAAATACTTTTCAAGGCCTAACATTTAGATTATTAAACTGTATACCTTTTTTAGACTTCAATAAGACCTGATGAATAAGCAGCTTCAAGGTCCAGTCAAACTTCTTATGGAGCAGGCGCCTTTGTAGCTCACCTGGTAGAGCGCGCACCCATATACGGAGGCTCAGTCCTCGACGCAGCGGGCCGGGGTTCGGCTCCAACCTGCGGCCCTTTGCTGAATGTCATTCCCCTCTCTCCCCTTTCATGCCTAAGCTGTCCTATCAAATAAAGGCCTAAAAATGCCCAACAAATAATCTTACGGAGCCACAGAAGAACCAGCATGCATGTTCAAGCCAGTGTAATCAATCACTTCTGCTTTCCAGCACCGTGTGCTGTAAACTGTTAAGAAAAACTAAAAGACGTGTTCGTTTGATTTCTGAGGAGGAAGGAGAGGCCTGGGTCGAATTGAAAGTTAAGCAAAAGGTTTAATGAACAACACGATGAAAACGACAGTCAAAACACAATCAAACATAAAACATGAAACACTGCCAGCAGTGGACTGAAATGACATGCCTCCTCTTCAGAAATTACATCAATCAGTCCTGAATCATTCTCAGGTTCCGAATTATATTCCTGTCTCTCAGGTTAAGGACACACCTCTGAATTTCAGGTTAACTCCAGGTCACAGACAAAGGTCGTTTATCATGGTAGTGCCGATTCTGTTCAAGTTTACAGAGTTTGCATTTCCTTTGTTTCAAATCAAGTCTGGCCCCGCAGGGAGTGGCTCCCCAAAAGTTGTTTAAACAATAAGTCTTCTAGAGCATCTACTTTCATGCTAAATAACAGACATGACCTAATTAATTCTTTAGAAGCTTGAGTTTGGGGTGAGGCAGACAAATGCTAATTAGTGTGGTGTGATGCAATCGGTTGATTCAGTGTTTTTTCTAGCTACAGTGTTCATTTAACTAAAAGTATACATCACCACATGGTTTAACTTTTTATAACCTAACAAAACTCAATAGTACGCTGTATCTATCTTGGAAATCTATAACAGCAATAATAACACTTGCTGACTCCTTCCTAACTGTGCCTTCCAAACTGCTAAACACCCACCCATCTAACAGCAGCTGTCAATAAGAGAATATGTTTGTTTCTCAATATGATAATGTTGTTATTCCCAATGATTTCGGAACCGTGGAGAACCAGACATCAGGAGTGTGTGGAATAACAGGGAGTCAAAGGGTCATTGCGTGTTATTGTGGGCATACGTTTTCCCCCCAGATCCCTTACGGCAATCCACCTCTCTGACCTTAAAACACAATGTTGTGATTGAATGGTTGTAATTAAAATGCTCTCCTGGTTTCAGGCCCGCAGCGCCCTTGGCTTCAGAGGAACATAAACACACTAAATTGTGTTGATAGCCTAACAAAGCTATGTCCAGGGAGTTACCAAATCTCATTGTGAATATAAAACAGATAGCCTAATGTCAGAAACGCATGAAAACACTCGAATGGCCAATAAAGCAATAAACCGCACACAAGTATCCAGGCGAGCCATTCAGACAACAGTGATAACAAACAATAGGCATCATGCATGATAGCATGATCGCCCCTGCTGTGTCAGATGAAAAGGTTTCGGTTAATAATCCTGCTGGCTCCTGAGAGACAACTGTGGACTCAAGGACTCGTCCTTGAAGTGCCAGCACACCATCCGGTCCATCCTCAGGTCAGGAAACACATGACAGATACACAGCTACTATCATAGGAAGGATGTGGGGCGTGCATGCGACCCGCACGCTCTCTCAGTGAAGTCCATAACCACGACACTGCACTCTGCCAAGCTACTTTAAAGTAGCTGTCACTGTTCAAGAGGGGTTTTGTTTTGTTTTGATTGAGGCAGCCAAAAATTCTCAGAAGTTGTAGGTCATGTTCAATCGGTAAGCGATTATGGCAAGCTTCCTGACTGGAAGCATGTAAATTATTTACCAACCAGTTAGCCATGAAGATAATACGTTGCTGGTCGACAGAAATTCCTCTACGTTGCTATAACTATTGTATTGGAGTTTGAGTTATTTAGTTAACTGGAACTTTTCACAATCCTAAATTCATTTTAAACTGTTTCAATAGTTTTTTGGCCACTTGAGGCCAGCAAAACAACACATCATTGATACATTATCAGGTTATGAAGATAATATAGCTAATGTGTTAGCAAACTGCTGACCATTTAACCATCCAGGAGATAGGCCTACGGAGAGACAATAGCATTCATTTGGAGGCTGTTGTTTCTGTCCACCAGATGAATGTAAGTCCATTATTCACTCTTGTTTTGGTCACCAACTCCTTATGAAAATATCTGGCTCTTTAGCTGCTAAATGCTCCACATTGTTCACCAGCTAGCTAGCTGCTAGCATTGTCTGCTTTTTGGGTGCTGGGTAGGTAACATACAGTGGGTTCATTAGAGCTTTTTTTTAGCTGGAAACAACTGCCTGTTGTTGAAAACAAAGCTGATGAGAGCGGTGAGTGTAAACCAAAGTTGTGGGACAGAAAATCCAAATAACTAGCTAAAAGACACTAATGTGCTCTGTAGAGCTGAGGGGAACTGCAGAGTTGGTTGATAAAGCTCTAAGTGACCCCTTTCAAATTATACTTTGTCTAGTCTCACATTGCCAGACCCTCCTCCACAGCGCTGCGGAGGAGGGTCTGGCTAGTCCACACAGCAGTCCGGGATGGGAGAAAAATGTGCTCTGGTTTATTGGCATTTCTTTAAACCAATCACAATTGTCTTTGGCTGGCACGGTGCCGCTGCAAAATAGCCTCGGGAAGGAACTTGTTTTGGTGGAACATGTGTACGTTTAAAGGTTGTTTTAGTCGTGCAACAGAAAACTCAGATTGGACAGATAGTCTAGCTAGCTGTCTGGATTTACCCTGCAGATATCTGAGAAGCAGTTAACCATAGTCCTCATAAATTTACTGGAGGTTAAAACACAACATTTACAACACAAAGGAAATTTCCGGTGGCACCGGAGCAATCCTGGAAGTGGAACGTTGTGGATATAGACTATACTTTGTCATTTTCCCCACTGTTAACAGAAAATATTGCTAAGTACAGCTTTAATTTTTGATGCCTAATGAGGCTACCTACAATTTAATAACAACAACAATAGAATTACCGCCTGCCGCGGTTAGATGACAATGAAATTGACTTTTGACCTTTTGGATATAAAATGTCATCACTTCATCATTTTATCCTATTAGACATTTGTGTGAAATGTCATAACTGACACAGGAATTCTTGAGTTATGGCCCAAATGTGTTTTGTGAGTTCACAGTGACCTTGAGCTCTGAACTTTGATTAACAAATTCTAATCAGTTCATTCTTGAGTCCAAGTGCACCTTTGTGCCAAATTTCAAGAATTTCCTCAAGGCGTTCCTGAGATTTCACGTTCACAAGAATGGGACGGACAACCCAGAATATATAACGCCTCTGGCCACGTCTAACGCCGGCGTGGCCCCGCTGAGTCATAACATATAATATATAGTTGCATATCCCCTTTCAACCAAGAGGCACAAATAGCTTTCCAGAGAGGCCATAGGGTCCAAAAAGAGCCACGTAATCATAAAGGCTCTCCTCATGATTGCCTCAGATTTAATATAAAGCTCTCTTCAATTCAGGAGATTAAGTTGAATTCAAAGGTCAAAGTGAGCGACTCGTCTGTCGTAAACGCACCCACTCCATTTAGCCGCTGTGCAGGAAGAGCATGGGTCCCGCTCTGGTGCAGGTTATTGTGCCACTTTTCCAAACTGCAGAGGAGGCAGCAGCATCCTGCTTCAGTACGGCCCCCGAGGCCCGTCGAGCAGCCCCGAGGCATCCCCACTGTCACTCTGTTTATGTGACCTTTCCCCTGGCAGGAGGAAACAGGACGTCAGTGCTCTTGCGTGTTTGTGAAGATAACCGAGAGCCGGACTATTCCTGCTGGTTAAGTGTCGGAGGCGGCTCTTGTATTCATAGTCGTGCGTTCTGCTTTGATGATGCTTAATAACATCCTTGATTATTTCAAGTGAGGTCATGGAAGAGTGCAGTGTCGCAGGTGCAGAAGAGAATCAAAGACTATGTTTATTTAAGAAAGAAAAAGTGATTTGGTTTTATTATTATTTGCATCAGCAGGTTTTACAGCAATTGTTTGGGTCTTTACCAGGAAATGATCCAAGCATGTAACTGACAATGTAAATATACTGCATAGACTGAATAATGCGAAGAACTACATTTAAGTTTATTTCCTTGAGCGATACAACATTAAGTGTGTATTATATTACACTTAGGCACATATAACGTATATAAATGAATGTACAAATAAAAAAAAATCAACAGGAGCTGGGTAAACTTAACAAAATAAATTATTAAATCGGAAAATACATCATCTATCTTGAAATGTAATTTGATGCATCAGAGCTTCACTATATTCGACGCAAAATGGTTGAATTTAGTGTTTTTTAATGTTTCTGCTGACTGCTCCGGCAAATCGAATTCAGCCGCTGAATAATTACAGCACAATGGAATTGTTATCATACGGTGAATATGGCAATTTCCTTAACATTTCAAGGCTTTTAAGGTTTATTACAGAAACTAGATGCATCTGGTGATGCCCAATCATTAAAGCATGGAAAATAAGAGAACAATCTGACATTTTGAAATCTTGTGATATAGTACCATAATGCTTACAATGGCAGTATGGCCTTTTTAAAGCTGTGTGATAACAGTCATTGGCCAATAAGTGAATGAAAAGCTTTTACACCCATGTCAGCCAGACAGAGCGACGTGATGGTACTGGAGGAGTTTGATTGGTGGAGGTTTTTGACTGCGGTCACTAATGCACGGGCTGAAGAAGGGGAACGCCTTGCCCCTCGGCCCGTTGGTGAACGAGTAGAGCAGGCTCATATCGTCGGCGTTGTAGAAGGACACCCTCCTCTCGTCGCAGTCTAAGAAGACCCCGAGCCTCTGAGGGGAAGAGCCGATCTGCAGCCTCGTCCAGGGCTGTGTGCCGGCCGAGTACTCGCTCCCGTTACGCAGCCTCAGCGTCCAGTAGCCGGTTTCGGGGCTCAGCTTGATCCGAGCGTGCCTGTCTACGGCCTCAGAGGCCACGCCCAGGTCCCACTTGGGTTTGGAGCCCACTTCTACCTCCCAGTAGTGTCGGCCTGACTGGAAGCCCTGGGCAGCCAGAATGTTGACGCACTGGAGGAAACGCTTGCTGTGGTCTGTATGTGGGATCATGACGTCGCATTCGACTGCGGCCGTTTTGTCCCTGGAGACCTGAATGTTCGGGTGCGCTGTGTCGACATCAAACGTTAATGGAGCAGGACCTTTGGGATAGAATAATTCATTAAAAACGATAATAAAATTCAAGAGTGTCACATTTTAAACTGAAAATATATTCTGTTACCGCGTCAACATCTTTATATAATACTAGTAATTCGTCCGTAATCGCTCCCATTGTTCAGGCAGAACCAGTTTTCAGTTCAAGTCTTTTTTTGTGTCTGATGAAGGACATCAGAGGAAATTACCTGGATTCAAAGACTTGAACATCTTTCTCCATGTGATGTACTGTAATGGGGCCAAGTATTTGTTGCTGAAAGCGTTTGTGTCAAACTCCGGGACAACAGCCACCTGCACACGTGACCTGTCAGAAGAAAGCAAACACGCATTTAGTGAGGATCATTTATTTTCACCACAAATGACACTAAATGGAGGTAGAAATCAAATAAGCATATCAAACCAAATCAAATCAGTCACAACACTGAAATGGACACTTACCTTAGCTGTGGGAGCTGGAGAGAAGGTAATGGAAGACAAAATCACATTAACAACTTGTCGTTTCAAATTGATGCAACAAGTCAAACTGACGTGACACTCATACATTACTTAAAACATGGGTTTTATAAAACGTTCACACGTGATCTACATAGTCACAGCTTGACGGCTACTTTTGATGCATCAAAACATGTCAGACAAACTTGGGATTCTCATTTGAACAGTTTTGTCGCGGCCGAGACCTTACCTCAGTCAGTATGATGCTCTCAGTGGCTGCGCTAGCCTGCTGTAGCGCTCTCATATTGTCCTCCAGCTCCCTCACGGCCATCTCCGTGGCCTCCAGGTGGCGCTGGACTTTCTCCAGCTCCTCCTCCTGCTCTCTCCTTAGCTGCTCCAGCGCACAGGTCTCCTCATCGTGCAGGATCTGATAAAGAGCTCGGAATTCCCCTTTGACACGAGTCTGCAGATCTGTGCCGAATCTCTGCGACAGGGGGAAAATGACCAATGTTCAAGGTCGAGGACATAATGTAGCATCTTGCTATCTTTATATTACCACAGCGATGTTTTTGCCAAGTGGCTTGTTCCATTAAAGCCCTGCATAGCTTCCGCAAACGTGCACATCTCTAGAGAGAGACAAGCAAGGGATAATGAAGCTACACTTTGCATCAAAGATCTATGTGTCAAACAAATACAGACTGTTTAGGCGGGGAAGGATTTCCTGTTCATCTCAGCACAGCATGCACAACTAAACCCCCCCCCTTTTTCCCTTCCATCTGTCTCAAACACATTAGATGTGATTTTGTTTGTCGCCTCTGCCTGTGCAGTTTGTCACGTGTAATAAAATCTTGTCTACTGTTTAAGCGATTTAAAGCTTAAAAGGGATATTTCACTGCTGGAAAGATGAATATATCTTTAAATTGGGTCACTTATGTAGTAGAAATGTGAATTTGTTTTTAGAAATTGGTGCCTTCTAGGACAAGAAAAGCCAGAAAATGTGTTTTTGGCTCATGTGGATGAAAGACACCAAATCCCAGAATGCACTTGCTTTGCTTCACTACGAGGCCACCCCGAGCCACGCCTACCGCTTACAGAGAGGCAGTCAACGGAGTCAAGTCTATTGCGTTTTATTGTCATTTCAACCATATACACGAAACAACGTTTCACCGTGGCTCAAGTGGTGTTACACATTTAAAATATATAAAAACTACATACGAAACAGGCTACATTTATTGCACACATATTATAGGCTCCGTAAAGTTCAGCTAACGCATACTAGTATTAGCGCTTGGTGGGCTGTAAACACAGAGTATAAACACAGCCGTGAATTTGCGTGGAATGTAGCTAGAATGTGACCATTAAATGCTGACCAAACTCCACCAGCAGTTAGTTGGATACAAATCACCCCATTCCTGCACCAGTCCGTGTTAACACAGCCCACCTCCACGAGTTTTACCAATGTACCCCGGTGGTACACGTGTGTGGTAGTTTGAATGCACATAATTGTTGTAAAAGTTTTCTGCTAAAAAGACGGAGCTTGTTTAGCGAAGCTTCAAGATGGCCGACGCTCGTTTTGCTTCGACAAGCTTCGGGTAAAGACTGGCTGTAGTCCACAGACTCTGGGCAAAAAAAATCTTCAGATGACGCAAAAATCTGTGTTTTCCGTCATCGGAAGATTTTTTTTCCAGACCCACGATACAGAGATCTCTCGTCTTAGGGGGACATGAGGGAGGGAAGCACGGTCATTCAGAAATACTACCGTGTTTCTGCTGATACAAAGCTTAATGCTAAATCGGTGAAGTATCCCTCTAATTAGAAGTGCATGGTTTGATGCACCGGGTCATTCTGCTGAAGCAAATATGACAGAGTAATTGTAATGTCAGAATAAGACATTGTATAGATTTCCTTGGCATCGTTGACCCACAATTAAGTCAGAGGTTAGAAAGGCATTTATGCACCCAAGCGTAAGACCCTTATGTTTTTACATACCAAAAAGGACAAACTGTCACTTAGCATCATCTGCAAACACAACTAAATATGCACAGCGACATATTGCAAACAGCCATTAGGGAGGGACGTGTGTATTGTTATCTGCTAAGTGCTGCCTCCCTTTGAGTTCCCCAGAGGAGTGTACCTTTATGGTATCCATCTTGTCTTTGTCTCTGCGAATACTGTTGATGAAGTCCTCCTTCTTCAGGCGATAGCTTTCCAAAGTCTCTTTCAGTTGTTTCTGTACAGCAATATGAACATCAAATCAGTGTGGAGACAGAAACAAAAGCACATAGAGAGAGACTGAGCAGAGCATAAAGGAACTCATAAACAACTGTAAACATGCTGAATACTGAGTGACCAAAAAAAAAGAACCTTAAAATGTTCACTTTCTTTTGAGACGGATGCTTTGAGAGGTGTTGGGTCAACTCCATTCCTGTTATGTTTTGAGGATGTACTTTGTGTTGTTGTTGCATTGAACTGCCACCCCCTATTTACATAATATATGGATAAGCAAAAATATCAGAAACACTGACATTGTTATTTAATGCAATCTAGTGAGACAACAGCACAAAGTACAGCCTATTAGAAATAGTTTAACATTGTAGTGAGTACGCTTTTGCGCTTTCCTGAAGTCTCCATGGGGTTGCCAGGCATCCAGCGGCGACTAGAGGACATGACTGTAGCCAGCCAAGAAATAGTCCAACACAAAAGGCCTTTAAAATAGAGGTGTTCCGATACCAGTATCAGAAATGCCTCCGATACGGTCTAAAATGCTGGTATCGGTGAGTATGCAAGTCTATGCACCAATTTGATACCACGTAATTTAGCCCGAAAAAAAAATCTACCTTAATAGTTTATTTATGTTCTTTTTCCATTATGACTGACTGTGACTAGATAATAAAAGAAAGGTCCATGGCATTAATTCCCTGTATGTATTTGTTCATGTTTTACAAAGGGACCCAAGCCAGACCATAAAACAACGTTAGCAATCATATCACATCCATACAGGGTTAGTATTAATATACAAATGTTAAAACATACACATATATACATACACACACACACATAAATACATACAGTGTATACATATAAATACATACACACACACGTATGTATGTATCGTACGTACGTATGTATGTACGTACGTATGTATGTACGTATGTATGTATGTATGTATGTATGTATGTATATATATATATATATATATATACACATATACATAAACACACATATACACATATATATATATACACACATATACACATATATACACATACATACACACACACACACACACACACACACACACACACACACACACACACACACACACACACACACACTTGCAAAAGGGTTCTCCAATGTTTTCTCAGTTAGCCTTTTAAAATGATATGAGATTAGTAAACAGAATGTGTCTTTGGAACATTGGATAAATGGTTGCTGATAATGGGCAATGTAGATATTGCATTAAAGATCAGCCACTTCTTTCTACAACAGTCGAGAACACTTTTAGAATTATGTAAGAACATAACGTAATCTGAAAACTGCTGCCCTGATTAAAAAACAATGTAACTGATCTCAGCTGGTATTCTGTCTGGAATGGAAATTTCCAAGTGACCCCAAACTTTTGACCGTTAGTATATATATATATATATTTATTTTTTTCCCCCAGGTATCGGAATCTGTATTCGGAAGGAAAAATGATATCGGAACGTAAGTTCTCTACTTTAAAACTGCCACTTGTTGTTTTCTGGTGGACAAAACAAACAAGATATAACGTGTTAATAAGTGAGTTTTAGGAAGTGTTGGTAGGTGGATTTTATTAACTTTTGGACAGAGGCAGGTTAGTTAGTCGTTTCCCCCTGTTTCCAGTCTTTATGCTAAGCTAAGCTAACCAGCTGCTGGCTTTAGCCTTTTATATACTGGTGAGAGTAGTATCACGCTTCTCATCCAACTCTTCACAACATAGTGAATAAACGCATTTTCCCAAATTTCAAACTATTTCTTTAGAAACACCCATAATGTTGAATAAACACCTTTCTGGCACAGTATTGAAAAACAATTACATTCATCAAGAGTGACAAAAGGTATGATTTATTACCAGAGTTTTATTATTCTGGTTCTCTGCCTTGGGTCAAGTAATATATTCTCCTGTCGTACAAAGTAATATAAAAAGGGAGTGGAGAGTGAACTGTGCCCTGAGCAATTCAAACGAGATGTGTTCAGGGTGGAACTACAGTGAAATAAACACAGATGTGGACTGAAACATAGAATACAATTGTATTCAACTTGCATAACTCAAAGGCTACAGAACCCTCGTTTTCAATCTATCCGTTTACTTTGGAGCATTAGGTTATTTGTATAAGACTGCCAAACACAATAACACTTTCCGGATGACCAAGAGTAAAGAGGTAGAGGGAGGTGTGTACTCACCTCTAGGTTTTTCATATACGTGTCCGAGGTGGTGGCCCGGACCTTCTCCACCATGGCTGTCACAAGGTAGTTAGTTTGGAACTGCTTGGAGCTGAACTCCTTGCGACATTGCGGGCAGGTCACAGGCCCCTGAGTCCCTCTCCAGTACCTGGAGATGCAGGGTTTGCAGAAGTGGTGCATGCAGGCCAACATGACAGGCTCCCGGAACAGGTCACAACATATGGCACATGTCAGGTCCTCTCTGAGGCTGCCTTTGGGGGATTTAGCAACAACAGCAGCAGCAGCAGCCATGGTGAATGGTTGGTTTGCTGACCAAAGTCCGTCCACACTGAGGAAGTAAAAGCAAAAGCAAATGTAGAGAGAGACAGAATGTGGTAAACAAATACTTCCCTTCTGTGGAGGGTTTACAAGGAGACACGTTTGAATGTTCAGTCAGCTGAAACAAAAGAAAAAATATATACATTTAAAATTTAACATTCTACAGCAAAAATGTCCTGTTTTTCCTCACATGAGATTTAGGTAGGTACTCATTGTCTAAATCTGAATCCAGCAGAGTGGGCTGTGCACCTCCCCTCTGAAGTCAAACATTGATAACAAATCGGAGCAAATAACTTCAAAAAAAAGTGTAAAAGACAGCCAGTTCCAGTGTTAATATCGATCAGAGTGACCAGGTGCAGATATCGTGTGATATATCACGGGACTATATAAGCTAGCTTGTGATTTGTATTATTAGAGCAACGTTTGGTTTTACACTGCCTGAAAGCCTGCTAGCGTTTAGCTAAGTGAAGCAGCGAGTAAACAGCCAGTTTAAGCAACACCAAACAAAACTAATGTGCAACGTTGACATTGTAACTGTAATAAGCTCGTAGTTAACACTTTCATGAACTTACGTTGTACGTTGTTCGGAGAAATGTGCGGCCAAGTACTTCAAAGCCCCTTCTGCTCTCGGATCGCCTCCCTCGGCTGCTGTTTTGGGAACACGACGTACACGCGTACTGCGCATGTGTCAGCTGCAAGCGCACCTTTGATTGGTTCATTTGTTTCACGGCAAACGGCAGAATGTGAACGATTGCAGTCAGTCAACTGTCTGTCAGGTTTGTTTTTTGCAGTCAGTCAGGTACTTTTTCTCTTCTCCGCTAAGTCATTTTCTGTTTCGCTTTGCACCGAACACTCCTGTGAACAAATACTACATTCCCACACTACTGCAAATTTGCAGAAGCACTCACTTCCTTTGTTATGTCTTTTCGAGCTGTAGCCAGGATTTTACAAATTCCAAACACAACCCCACAATGAAATTTTGGACAAGCCACCACAAAATGTTCATGATATTTTCAGATCATTTTCTAATTTTGCCAACTAATTGAACAGATACATTCTATTTAGTGAGTTGTAGCCCTCTACGTTATGCTACTAATTCAAAGCCGGCATCTCCACAATGTGTTTTAAGGCTATACTTCTGGTTGAGAAATGCTAAATCTCTTCATTATAATGTGACCACTGCAGCAATTTACTGTAGTATGCACTTTAATGAAGGTGGCTGACTTACAAGAGAGATTTTTTTAAGGAGTGGACAAAATCAAAGCATCACCGGCTGAGATATCCTGACTTATAGTCTCGCTGTGTCCATTATTTCCCATAATGCCACTCAAGACTTCATCAGGGTAGTTTTTTCAGACTTTAGAACAGACAGTAGACATCATACATCTGTTTTCACAGGCTGAATAATTCCCCATGTATAAAATTAGTAAAGTGTACCTGTGATTCAATAACTTTTGCAGAACATCTATACTACCTGTATCAGAGATCCAGGATCAGGCCCAGATCAGTTTTGCTTTCCAAGCCACATCGGCATTGTCTTAGAATAATACTAGGCCTACACCAGGAGGTATAACGTGAGTATCCCATACAGATGTTTAACCCAGGAATCCAATTTGCAGACTTCACAGACAGTCTATTCTTTTAAATCAAGATTTTGAATCACAAAATAACTAAAGGCTGTTATCTGCATTAGGCTACAGTCTTCACCTGTCAAGTTTTTACATGTGTGAGACACAGCAAGAGAAAAAGGAAAAAGAAAGAGGCTCAAATGGAATTTCTCAGTTTGTCTGTCCTCCACGCCCACATTCATTGTGGATGTGCGACATGAGGACGCCATGCTCTCTGATCATGTCATCAGATCAGCACTCAGAGAACCTGATCAGAAACAGCGATCAGATGGAGAGCAGTGGACTATAAATACAGAATCTCAGGCCATATAGAGGGGAGTCCTTTACAGACTAATTAGGTACATGTAGATTTATACGAGCACAGGTAAATGAATGAAGCTGCAAATACCTACAGTAGAACTATTGCTTTAACCAGGAGCGATTCTTTTCAGGATTGGAAATATTGATAGAACGTTCTAAAACATTCTAAACCAATCAAAAAAATTGGTGGGGCACAATTTCAAAAGATGGGCTAAATACGGTACCAGTAAAACCAGAATACTCTGCATATCACTCTGTTAACATGTCAACAAACCGCATGGCTCCACCAAACAGACAGTGTTGTAACGTGAACTCATAGTGCGATGCGACTCCCAGTGCCAGTTGTTTAGCCGTCAATAGGTGACTGCAAGCCCGGCTACAGGCAACGCCAGATGACGGTGCTTTTAGGGGCCATGGTAGTAACGTTAGAGTTTAGCCGGAAAAAGACAACATGACAACTAGACAACTACGACAACAACCGAGCATGTACACACGTCACCATCTAACGTAGCTAATATCAATCGATCCAACACAACATGATCAATATACGGACCAGCACCACAAATAGCCTGGTCCTACCAGACTCTCGTACATTTCATATGTACAGAGAGTCTGGCCACTCTCCATTGACAAGTGTTAACTTCCTTGAAGGTGGGTACTCTGTTGAAGTTTAAAACTATTGGCTCTGCCCAGAGCCACTCTGGATCTACCATAACCAATCGGTAACGTTTGGTCGTGACATCGGCTTAGCATCACTAGTGTTTGCCTTAGCCAACTCATTCACCACTAAAGGAGAGAGCTGGAAAATCAAACGTAGCACTGAAGGAAAATTAAAATTGAGCGGAAGTACGTAGGAGGGCGGAGCCAGGCTACACCACAAAGGCAGGATGATAAAATGTGTTTTCACCCAAGGCTGAGGGCTCACTAAAGAGAAAGGTGACGCGGTGGTTCTTCCTCTGGGCAAACTCCACTTATTTTGTAAGCTAACCACTCCACGTTTAACCGCGGTTACTTTTACCAGCAGTTGATGACAATATCCCGAGGCTGGTGGGCACCAAGGCATTTTAATTCCAGTTTCTCCTCCAAAGGGTTCAAACCTGTGCTCGAGTATAAAATCATACATCATTTTTCAAGTTAGCTAGCGACGATAACACAATCTCCCCTCTTCGCTCCTCTTGCAGCGCCAGACAGCCAATCATATCTGAGATATGAAATGACGCTGTCGTGGGGCTGACGGGCTGTCAGAATGTGAAATAAAAATCCTACCACAAATTATATGCAATTTAGGAAGATGTTATATTCATAGAAGATAATATATTATAGATGATAATAATCTTGAATTAGTAAAAAATAACATAACATTTGTTTGCATTTCTTTTTGTTGACAAGAGGTGCTGCCCCACCTGCCCCTAATGACCAGTCGCCACTGGATAGGATAATAATAATAATAATAATAATAATAATAATAATAATAATAATAATAATAATAATAATAATAATAATAAATTTGATATAGCACTTTTTTACAGACAGTCACAATCATATTTCAGTGGTGGGGGGGGGTGCCCCCCTTCCAGCCCCGCCCCTGGCTTTAACTTAAACTGACAATCATTTTCTACAGAGTCACACTGTGAAACCTCCTCGCCACTTTCAGAACCTGTTGGAGATCAGCAGGTTTGTGGCAAGGACTGAAATCCTTTAGCCTGTCAGTAACGCATTCAAGTCAGGCTAAGGAAAGTCAACCTTGACTGCAGAGTGACCCAGTGCACATGGAGGCTGGGAGACGGCTCTCATATTTGAAAGAATAAATTGAGGTGGAGAGACAGCCTGCCCCAGTCAATAAGGGTAATATGTGTTGCTGAGTCAATCAGTGCACCAATTATTGCATCATCAAATAAAATCCCACCAAGAGGATCCAAGGATTACATATAATGTTGCTCCATTATGCAGAGACAAGGCATAAGGGAGACATGCTGTTCTGTTATCATAACATTTGGTTATGTCTAATTCAAAGTGACAGCATGTTTCAGGTCCTTAATTATCTGGTGACATTCCCACTACATCTCTGTGCTATAGTTAACAATGTACAGGTCTGATAAAGATTTAAAAAAAAAAACTAATTTCAAACAGAGTCTGCAAATACATGTACATTGTTTTTCTCCAATTTGTTTATGTCTTCTTGTTTCGATATTTTTAGAGACTCTTCATCCCATTTATTTCAAGGTAACTGCTTTGTGGTGAGTTTAGAGTTTTATTGTTCTTACCTTGGAAACGTCCTATACTGCACACACTATCAAAATCAGCCTTGAGAAATCTCCTATCTTTTCACAAACCTCTCCAAGCATTGCTACAGTATATGAGGGGAAACGGCTCCAGGGCACACAATAACCTCATTCATTCAAACCCCATAGGATTTTAAGTTATTCAGGTGGTGAATGACACCCAAAATATTAAAATTTTGATTGGAATTCACAACCAAACCCTGTTCAAATGTACTACAATTCAATCATCTATTTCCATCGTAATGGGAACTCACAGAAGAGATGTGTGGTATCATGCAATTAACTGGCTTGTTGCACAACAGCACAACAGTTTGGTTTTAATGCTGCTCATGTGATTGCTGTAATTAGATCAGCTGTGACAGTGAAGCGTCAAATAAAGCAATATATGAGGATTTGATTTACAATCCTGAATTGTTCCAAAGTCCATTCAAAGTTGTACACTTGTATACGATTTCCGATAGGAAGTGGAAAGCCTGCCTGGAAAGAAAATGAATAACAAATGGAGATAAAACTGCAAAATGCAATAAACTCAGTGACGTAACTCTGCGTTGGCAATTTAAAGGACATTCTGTGCTATTCATTACATTGTCTTTACTGTGTTATGCAGTGGAAATGGAATTACATAGACTCCTCACTTGAAAAATATGATCTGCAAAGAGCAGATCTCCAGTGACAGTCCCTGGCACTGATGTGGACGCTCACACTGAATCCTGTAGACCTGCCTCAGGAACGCACAGTCGAGCCACAAGATGCGCACTGGGCGCTACAGCTTGGGAGGAGCTTCGGGATTTTCCCCCCTTATTTTACGCCACTCTCCAGTGAAGACTCGTTTGCAAAAGGAGATATAGGGGGAAAGGTGAGTCCATTAATATGTGGATATCGTTCTTTTAGACTTTAAGTGAATATTGCGAGGCTACTTTAGTGGCAAAAATATATCCCTGTGGAGAAAAATATTAAATGCTCAGTTATTTTGTGCAGCGTAACCTGTAGTTGCTGAAACTGTAACATGTGCGTAATTTGGATATGTGGGAGGCATTTAAAAAGCAAGTCCAAATTGCGTACCACATGTGACTATTTGTGTTGGAGGCAGACGCTTTGCACTAGCCGGTTGAATAAGCGTTGAGAGCTCATTTGAAAATATTTGAATGCGCACTATTCAGTAAGTTAAACAAATGGCGACAAAATTACGCACGACCGCACAATCAATGGCTAATAGATTGTGAATTAGGTATCTCATCATAATTTGATGGCAGTGCGTAGAGTTCACTAGAAGTCGGTTAAATTGTGTTATTTTTTGGTTTTGCTCCAGCAGGTGTATGGTAACAGATTCCTCAGTGGCACGATCAGCTTGCCTCAAGTCAAGGATTACCATCGCTGATCAGAAAGGGTGCTTTGGCAAATTACTGATGCTTTGTAAAGTGCACATGTCGCATGCAGTGTGCCTGATAAATCCCTGCGTGCTCCTGCATGGCTGTCTGCTCTGGTGACAGAGGGTACAGGCAGGCTGTGCGTGCGTTTTGCTTTATTGGCACTGCAACACTGACAGTTGCCATTGCCACAATTTGGTCCCTCTAGTTTCAGAGATATCCTGCGAGTCATTTCATGACACACAATGTGTCTGTAGATTCTATATCAATGATACTTTCCTCTCATTTAGGCCTAACACCTGACATTTCATGTGTACTTAAATCTTGTGGAGCCCAGAGGCTGTATTATTATTATTATTATTATTATTTTCGAAGACATGCAAACTAGCTTAGAGACACAGCTCAAACACAAACACAGACACACAGACACACATACACACACACACACACACACACACACACACACATTTATATATATATACATATATACATATATATACAGTATATATATGCACTTATAGACCTTTTGCTGCTTGGAGTTAATTGCAGAGAGGACAGTGTCATTAATGTGTAGATAGATATGACAATAAAGAAACACAACAATGCAGCAAAATAACATTTATTTTATATTTTCGACAATGAAAATAATTTAAAATGCGAAGATTTCACTAAATTATTGTGTGTCTTATAGTCTGTGACACGAATCGGCTACAGGATCCCTAGAACAATCAAAGAGTGTCTATCACCAAAAAGATGACCTCTCACTAAATGGAGTCCTGTTTTTCTCAGTAATTCCATAAAGAAAACTTTAAAAACATGGTGTTTGACGCAAAAAAACAAACAAAAGTGTCTAGTTTTTAACATCCAAAAATGAGTATTGTGGATTTGTTGAAAGCCTCTGGCTGAGGCTTTCACTGATCTAATGTAATTAGAAATAATCTGCTTAATGAGGATGTAGATGTAGCATTATTAGCATCATTTGGGACTCAAACATTGAGAGTAGTTTTTATACATGCAGTCAGAAAATGTCCTGTCTGTATTCAGCAGAAGCTCTCAGCCTCTTGCAGGAAAATTGGAAGAGATGACAAGATAATGAACTATAGAAAGTACTGAAAAGAGAGAATATTTTTCTGACTAACATACGGTTGTGTAACATGGGCCAGCGTTGATCTTTCTGTCAGAAATTAGGCATACCACACAATATTGCCTTTATGAGATGCCGACTGTGTATGAGAGCAGTCAGTGGCTCTAATGATGTTGCTTTGAACTGCCTCACTCCTCCTGATCACGTTGCTTTCTTCATCATTTCCCTTTAGTCTTCATAATGACACAGGTGTTTGTGTCCCTTGGAAAACTGCATGCTGTAATCAAACAAATACTTGTACCCAGGAAATGGAGAAAAACATTTTCAATATAAATAGCTCTAGGTAGCAATATGGTCTGTTTTTGGGGGAGGGTTCAAGTGAGAGAGATGATTTTCTATTGCTCATCCTCTGTTACTGAGATGCGCATTCGTTTTTCTTTGTTTTTCAGAACATCCATTTGTTCTGATACTTAGGCGGCATCCATTAGAGAATTCACTTATCTTTTAAATTGCATTGCTTTCATTACTCTCAAGTTAAATACAAAATGGACTTAATAACAGTGTGACATTTACAATGCAAACCCTTTTCCAGGTGATAGAATAATTAAGAAGAAGAGAATAATTAAATAGTTGTGTATCAGTTCTGTTTAGTGAGATTTCATTAGAGGTTGGCTCATGCTGTTCATTCTATGCTGAGAAGGAGACCATGAGAATAAATGACATGAATGAAATTAATGATAAAAGGTATTGTATAGCATAAAGAGAGTGAGAGAATGGACCAGGAGCTATACGGGTGTTCAGAATAATTGCCCACCATCAAAGAGACCTGGGGTTCCCAGCAGGGGTACCGCTGGCTTTTTCAGGTATTCAATCCAAAAGAAGTCTTTGGCAATGAGAAGCCAGTGGGTAATCCTGTTACTGCTTCAGAAAGTCATACTGGTTGTTTGGGACACCTGCACAGAGGGGGATACATAAGGAAGCGTGCACGTGTCACACCCTCCTGGTGAAGACAAGTGACTGGTGACGCCATCTCTATCCGACAGTGGTGTAGGTAGTGACAAGTGACAAGCAATGCAGATAAGGCATGTTGGGAATTCTTAATTGGAGAGAAATGTGGGGAAATAAATAAACACCTCAAGCTCAAGTATTTTTTTCGCAATGACTACCTTTGTCGTTTTCTTTTCATAGCTTGTCGGGAACACTGTTCTGCCTGTCCCGCGTCACAAAATCATTTCATTTGATGTGCTTTCTCTCCTCAGGTGTCGGCACTGCCTCGATCTGGCATCTATCGATAAAATGAGCCCACCAGACACATCCAACACCACAAGCGAAGGGGATGCTGGGGAAGCCAATCCCTGGTTGCTATTCAACAACAGCATGGGTTTATATCCACCTGGTTTCCACACTGACATCACCAAGCACCTTGGAGTCCAGATCACCCTGATCACAGCTTATTCCCTCATCATTCTGCTGGGGCTGGTGGGGAACGCTCTTGTCATTTACTTGATTATTCGGTACAGAAACATGCGAACAGTGACCAACTTCTTCATAGCTAACCTGGCTGTGGCAGACCTCCTGGTGGACACTCTCTGCTTGCCCTTTACTCTGGTTTACACTCTGCTAGATGAGTGGAAGTTTGGGTCTGTGTTGTGCCACATGGTGCCATTTGCCCAGGCCCTGAGTGTGCATGTATCCATCTTGACCCTGACTGTCATCGCTTTGGAGCGTTACCGCTGCATCATCTTTCACCTCGGCCGGCGCCTCACATGGCACTCCAGCTTCCTCATCATGGCATTCACCTGGACTATGTCTGCTGTCCTGGCAGCACCCTTGGCCATCTTCAGAGAGTACCGCCATGAAGAGATCCCTTCCATCAACCTGCGTATCGCTGTCTGCTCTGAGAAGTGGCCCCATGGGACCAGCAGGGACGGAGTCATCTACAGCCTCTCAATGTTGCTCCTACAGTACATTCTTCCTTTAGCCATCATCATTTACACTTACATCTGCATCTGGGTCAAACTGAAGAATCATATCAGCCCGTCCACCCGTATCGACAGCATCAACCGCCGCAAAAAGACCACCAAGATGTTGGCGCTGGTGGTGGTGGTGTTTGCTATCTGCTGGCTGCCGTTCCATGTGTTTCAGCTGGCCAGTGATCTGGACCTGGTGCTCAGGTTTAAGGAGTACAAACTAATATACACAGTGTTCCATATCATAGCTATGTGTTCGACTTTTACCAACCCTCTCCTGTATGGGTGGATGAATAAAAACTACAGGAATGGCTTCCTCATGGTCTTCCGTTGTGAGGATAGACCAGATTCCTTCCACCCCGAGGGCTCGTTCAGGACACGCTCTTCAAGAAGGCGGACTCTGAACGGTCGTAATGGCGGACAACCTCCGACTGCTGTATGAGATTAACACAATTTAAAAAGCCTGTAGGATGTTACTGAACACATTAAACGCACCTCTGGTTTGTCTTCAAAAGTAGCCTTTTGACTTAAATGGCCTAATGTTGAGTATCTATGTCACTAGAGAGGGCTCAAAGCTTTGCATGCAAATCGCTTTATGTAAGGCTCTTCTTTCCTTGGTCAATGGTAGTCATCTAGTGAAAATACATTTGTCAAATCTATTCAAATATGTGTTTAAGATGTTAACTAGGCTGTTAATTAACTCGGTAGAATGTATAATGTGTCTCCTGTAAATGCAGAACTCTTGTTGGTAAGTAAAGTTCAATTCATTTTGCACTCCATTGCATACTTCACCTGCAGGCTATTGATTTGTTCATACTTACTGAGAGGAAGAAGGTGATTATAATGACTGTATAAACAAGTTGAATTTTTCACACTTGTTTTTCTATTTGTTGGCTGTTCAAAACATTTGGATGATCTTTATTTAATCAATCCAAATGTTGCATTTTGGATTAATTCCAATGTTGTTGCAGAGTAACATTCAATCCTCATCCAATCGTCGAATCCAGAGGAGCCTATTTTTGTCCAACCAGAAACTTAATTATGTTCACCTGGCAACCAGCTGTTCCCGATTAGATGGGCCAGCAGAACATCTGTGTCGAAAGGAATGGGATCAAAGTGAGAGTTCTTGATTTCGTCATCATATAATGTTAGCAGCTGCTTTGAGGGTATGTAAAAGGATAAAACGTGAATTTAACAATCAGCTGCTAAAGTGTTATTTGTTGGTGGTCTTTTGAAAATGAATACAGGAACATAATCAACCCTACGGCCTCTGTGCACACAAATTGAGCTCCCACTGCACATATAGGCTAACTCCCAGAGTTGAATTTGACTATCAGAATACGTTTTAAGTGTCAAATAAAGAGACCTTGGCTTGGATTCAAGGAAGTAGTAAAGTAAATGATACTGTCTGGGTGCATAGTAAAACTGAAAATAGTGGCAAATTACTAAATGTATTGAACAGTGACACCATACGTAGACTACTCAAAACATTTGTGGGTAGTAGTCTGCGCATTGGTGCATGTCCATAGTGCATGTACCCTCCATACTTAATATAAATAGACTTTAATTCTCTGAACCTGACAGCTGGAAAATCCATCTATAGATGGGAAAACAGCATACAGTACATAGAGGGAAAATAGAAGCAAAGCATGCATTTCAGGGTGAATCAAAGTCCTACACATAAACATTTAGACTTAATTTTGAACAAAAACAAAAAGAACTAGTGGGTCCAACTAACATCCAATGAAGCATTTAATGAACAACCAGACAAACGTGGATTACACAGAGTGATTCATTTTACAGCAAAGGAAATACATATTAGTTTTGTTTTGCTGGTTCTTGACACCCACATTAGTGATTTCCTGGCTTAGCCTATTATATCCTTTATATAGATTATGATAGAAAGTAAGCCTATTTCAGGACTACCAGCAGACAAACACTGAGCCCAGACCCACGACATTAAACCCCTTTGGGCATTAGTGTGGATAATGTGTGGAGATTTTGCTGCAGACTGGAGATGTTTTCAGGGATAATTTTAGTATGCATTAGAGATTATCCATCTGTCCCAAAATATGGCTTGTCGAAGGGGATATATCTCCAAAAACATGCAAGACAAGGTCAGATTTTATTTACCACAATAATGTTGTGGTTGTTTTACCCTTGAGTTGAGACAAATTGCAGGAGATGCCACTTTAAGTTGTTTTGAAAACATTACATGACATTTGACCCAACATTTCTCATCAAAATTCACTCTTCAGATAACAAATACTATTAAATGCTGTGTTGCATTTTGCACAGTCCCCTGCTCCCTCTAGTGTTCAAGGGGGGCATCGCATTTGCATTTTGCACCACCTACCGGATGTGTCGTCGATGTTTGACCTTATCACGTTTGACCATGCGTTTGACAGACTGTCGGTGGCTTGCTGCCATGGTGGCTGCACGGTGAAATTCATCCCGACAGGAGTATAACATGCAAATACTTGTCTTTTGAGTGTTGTCGCCATACAGGTAACAGTCTTTGCCTCTGAAATGAACGCAGCCATTTGCTTATTGAATGTCGGTCAGAGAAATGTCTGGGTCATAACTTACTGTGCCATTCATTCATAAGGTTTGCTTCGTGCTAGGCTAGCGCATGCTAATGCGGAAGCTAAAGAGGAATGCGTACGTGAGAAATGTGGCAGTAACGTTATATCTGATGTTAGCCACTCGCTGTAGAAATATTAATCCGTCTGTGTGCTCATAATGTTAGCCGCGTTGCCTTTGCAAGCCATACCAGAAGGCCCAGCGTGGTATTTGTGAGGTAATATCAGTGAATGTCTAATAGCCTATCATATTTTTATCTGACTGACAGCAGTCATGTAACATAGCGTATAACGTTAGTTGGAAAGTTAACGGCGTTGATTCAGTTTAGATGTATAATATTTAAACAAACCTAAATCATGTAATCCATCCATGGTTTGTTTTGTTGAGTACAAAAACATGATTTTTTTTTTCTATCGTCGAAACTGCTGTTGAGTAAACCACTGTGTTTACAACAACTCAGCACTGTCGTCCAGCACTGTTATATCAAAGCTAGGTTTTGTTTGTTCTGTATCTACACAGGCTCTTGCCACAGTAAACGCAGGGAACAATGGTGAAGTATTTCTGCTGCGGAGGCTTGCTCAAAAGCAACTGGGACCAAGTTTGTGTTGCTTTCTGGCAACGATATCCCAACCCTTACAGGTGAGGGCGATGAGTGGTAGTCTGTATACCATTTCCTTGCATAAACTTCTTTATCTTCTTTGGATTATTACTATTTTATTTCTATTCTATGTCTCAATATTTGTATACTGATAAGGAAAAGGGTAAACCGTGGTGGAAAGTAACAGTCTATTTACTTAAGCAGTGTACTTGGGTAAAGTTTTGAGTTACTTGTACTAACGTTGGTATTTTTGTTTTATGGTACTTTATACTTCAACTCCACTTCATTTCAAATGCCAGTTCCGTACAACTTTACATATTAAACAAATGATTAGCTGATAACCTATGACACACCAGTAGTGTAGCCTATGTGATACGCAGGTATATGCAGTATACCCACTAAGAAGGCTCCAGGATTTCCATATACCCACTTAAAAATGCCCAATGACCCACTACAACATACTTTCCATTATATTTTTGATATATTTTGAATTGTCATCGGCGTTTTTCTTCTTCACGTAGGATAAATAATAAAGATAAAGATATTTCCACCGTAACTTGGTGCATAAAATTGTACCCGAATACAGGAAATGAAGTCGTTGATCCTCGAAACTTCCCTGGTGGAGGACACCCAGACCCCCTACTAAATTTTCTCAGTTAACCTTTTAAAATGATATCAGATTAGTAAACAGAATGTGTCTTTGGAACATTGGATGAATTGTTGCTGATAATGGGCAATGTAGATATTGCATTAAAGATCAGCCACTTCCTTCTACAACAGTCGAGAACCCTTTTACAATTAAGTAAGCACGTAATGTAATCTGAAAACTGCTGCCCTGATTAAAAAAAAAAATGCAACTGATCTCAGCTGGTATTCTGTCTGTAATGGAAATTTCTATGTGACCCCAAACTTTTGACCGGAACTGTGTAGGCTATATATATTTTTTCAGTGATATGGTTGTTCGATAGATGTATGATACTTAATTGCATATATTTAGGTTTTAGACTGTTGGTCAGAGAAAACAAGCAGTTTGAATAAGTCAATAGAGCTCAACAAAAACAGCGGGTTCTGGAAGTAAAAATACAATGCAATTTCTGCATTGACAATTGGAGTATAAGCCATAAAATCGTATGATAGACTTAAAACCAGCTACGACATGACTAAGCGATTGTATATGCTCATATAGATGCCAAAAGTTCATGGGGCACCAACCTTATTTTGAGATAAATGTCGTTTATTCTCAAGGTCTTGGATAAGTACTTCATTACCCACAATCCTGAACAATCCCACAGTGATGCCTCTGATTGGTGGAACTGCCGGGAGCTGCCTGCACGATCCGTCATGTGCATACGCAAGATGATAATCATATTTGACGAGGATGTACGACACTGCACGAATCATGATCTGTTCCACGCTTCTGCCGTTAGCCTCCACCGGGAAGCTAACGTTAGTTTAGCTAACAGCTAATTCGGCTAACCGCTAGCTGATAGCTTGATTCAGTCTAAAATAACATTAACTTAAACTAAACACTGGGTAAAGCAGGCTACAGCTGACGTAACAGCTGTTATATATTTTAACGGTTATTTTCAGGTTTTATTTTGAGGGTCTTTTAAAGTTATTAAATGCTGTCTCAGCTAGCGGTTAGCCGAATTAGCTGTTAGCTAAACTAACATTAGCTTCCTTTATTAAGTGGTGCGCGGTGGTTTATGGGATGAGTAGTTCCTTCGCTCGATAATGAAAATATGTACACAGTTTTGTACCTTTTTGATTTTCTGTTCGTTTTTTTTCACTCAATGCTAAGTTGTATGCTTATGAGTCACGTCGTAGCTGGTTAGCCTAAGGCATGGTCTAAAACTCTTTTATATACAGATTTTTTCCAGACATCAATGGGAGAAATTAATGGGAAATTTACTTCAGGAACCCAAGGTCTCTCAGAGGAGGGCGTGACTGTTGAGCTCTATTTAGGCTTTGGGGAATTGTGATGGGCATTTTTTTTTTTTTTTTTTTTTTACTATTTGTGACATTTTGTGGACCAAACAATTATTTGATTTATCAAGTAAATGGTCATCTGATTAATTGATTGTGAAAATAGTTGTTAATTGCATCTCTAGCTGAAATGATCAAATTAAGCGATTAATCGGTCAAAAAATATAAATCTCCAAGAATTTTGATTATCGATGAATTGTTTTAAAGCCTATTATCTTGCTAAACACTTGCTTGTTCAGTTTTTCACATGCCAGTGTTTGTTTGTTTGAATTTCTTCCCATTTCGTGAGATCGTATAAACAAAATGATGTTGACAGAAGTATTTATAGGTATGACACAGAGGTTTTGTCTGGTCTTGATCCATAGCCTTATCTTCTCTCCCACAGTAACCATGTTTTGACTGAGGACATCATTTTCCGGGAGGTTACTCCAACCAACTGCCTCATTTCCAGACGTCTCTTGACCAAAACGAGCCGAGCGCCTCGCTGGATGGAGCGGTACCTACCAAAGCACATGGCCAGCTCGGCATACATCATTGAGGACTCTATTGTGGACCCTCAGAAAAGGACCATGACCACACTCACATGGAACATCAGCCACGCTCGCCTCATGGTACCTCAGTGTTTGCTTCTAGAGGCACTCACCATTTCACAAAGTAATAACATGGCCTCATGTTGCTTTTTTCTCTCTCTCTCTGTCCCAGTCCGTGGAAGAGCGGTGCAAGTACCAAATTAACCCTGACAATAGCAGCTGGACACAGATAAAAAGAGAAGCTTGGATCTCTTCCAATATCTATGGGCTCTCCAGAGCTATTCAGGTCAGTAGAGTAAAGTGGAGCACCACACTACGTAACAACTCAGGGAAAGTGGTGTCGGGTGTCTGAAAGGAAGACTCGCCCACCTATCTATCATTCTGTAATTGGTCACATAACACATAGTGTTAAAATGCAACAGCTGAGCTCCTGAAGCTGTCAGCCAAGACCTAGGTTGCTTCCCAAAGTCCACCAACAACTCCTTTTAATCTTGATTTATACTACTGCACTGAATCCACGCGGAAGGTATGTACGTAGGTACGTGGAGATACATACCCCACACCGTAGCCTATGTCGTAGCCCGACGTGCACCTCCCCAAAAATGTGACTTTATGTCCCGGTGACGCAGACCGCAACAAATGTGAATGCTCTCGTAGAGCCTATGTATAACTTTTAATCAAAATAAAAGTTGCATGTGTTCAGTGTTCAGTCCACCGCACCCCTGTACTCAGCCTCCTGTTCCCTGCTGACACAGCCCACAATGGCAGTCGTCAAACTTCTACAGGGGCAGGACCTAACCCTGATATGAGTTATAGGATGTTGACACATTAATCTCTGGCTCAGTGTATTTATTTTTGTCTCTGTTGACTTTGTGTCTTCTCTTTCCAGGAATTTGGTCTTGCAAGGTTCAAGACCAGTGTTACAAAGACCATGAAGGGCTTTGAATATGTGCTGGCCAAAATGCAAGGTAAATTGTCAATAATATTAACAACTATAATTAGTGCATTACATTAGTTGGTGGAACGAAGGCATCGTCACTTTGTATTGGCAACACCTGTGCTTTTCCTGCTATGACAAGTCAAAATATCTGCAATGAAAAAGTGCTCTGATGCTAGTTAGGCTCTTAGCAGATGTAAAGTACAAGATGGACAAATGGTTGAAGGGAAATAAAGGAGAAACTGGGTGATGCTCATTGAGCAAACATATCGGTCAAATCTAAAAACTAACAGCGATTTGGGTGAAGCTTAACTTGCTAAACCACTTTTAAATGGGGGATATGACAGAAAAGGTTGGGATTCTTTACCTTTTTGGGAACCTCCTAAAGGAACAAAATATGCAAAATGACTTTTTTCAAATTGCGTGGAATTTCAGTTGTATGTTTACAGTGCTTCCAATGTTTAAAATCACCTTTTTTATAAGAAAGTTAAGATATTCACTTTGGCTGCAATGAGGCCATGCAAGGAAAGCTACTCACTTACTGGCTTAACTGTATGATTTGAATTTGTGAGAAGACAGTTTGTGTTAAAATTGTAAAATGTGTTGCAAAGGTTTGACTGTTGAGTTCAAACAAAGTAAAGGTATTAAATACATAAGCTAAACATATTTGTTACCTATTTTAAGTGTATCAACCTCTACCTGTTTCCTGTTGAAGCACTGGTGGTGTATTGTTGGTAAAAAAAAAAACTGTCACCGACACACAGAGGAGCAGGAAATCAGTGCAAATTAGACGAATTCTTGAAATGTTGTGTCTGTTGTTTATTACACAATTCAGGGCTATGAAGGGATTGCGTAGGTTTTCTAGAACTACATAAATATTCGAATAATTCCACCGATATAACCATATGTTATGACTTTTGTAGGTGAAACTCCGTCGAGAACTTTAGCGGAAACTGCTACGGAGCGAGCAAGAGAGACGGCACTGGCAGCTAAGGAGAAAGCCAAAGACCTCGCCTCACAGGCCCACAAGAAACAATATGTGTGATGAGTTGATGATGATATATAAGCGGTTCTTTTGCCACGGATACTGCGACAGATTTATCTTTACCACCCCCGCTCCCCCCAGCATTGGGGGTAAGACAAACTGATCCCGGTCATGGGTTAGACACCGGACCTCTATGAGGAAGCCGCCAACTCAAATGGTGGGTGGACCATATAAGGCCTGAGCTGGGTTCAAGAGCCTGTTCCAACCTCCTAGAATATATTGTACCTTTGATACTAGATCATCTCAGTATTTACCATGGATAGAGATCTTAGAGGAATGCTTGAATATGGCTCTGGGTGCCATAAAATAATAATTGATACTGTTCCTCCGACCTTTGTGCCCATGAACGTTTACTTTTTACTCTGTTCCTTTCAGTATGTCATGTTATTCTGTAATAGCTTTGTATTATTAACCGCTTAGATTAGCATACCACATAAGTATCCAATTAATGCAAATTCATGTTTATGATTTACTGCAGTTATATGTTTTGTCACAAATAATAAGAGTTTATCTTTTAGTTCATTTCACCCAACCACACCTTAATCATCCTACCAAGACTGATTGCTTCAAGTTGAAGTTCGTGGACTGAAGAAAGGTCCGTATTGTTGACGGTCATAGCTTGATCAGAAATACTTAGCAGTAAGATGTGGTTGCAATGGACATAAGTGTCTTGGCCTAAATTTAAAATGCATGTACACAGGCAAAAATGTTACCTTGTCTAGTACATTGAGCTTAGGTCTGATACAACCCATGCAACAATGTGCTCTTACTACACTCACCTAAAGGATTATTAGGAACACCCTACTAATACTGTGTTTGACCCCCTTTCGCCTTCAGAACTGCCTGAATTCTTTGTGCCATTGTTTCAACAAGGTGCTGGAAGCATTCTTTAGAAATGTTGGCCCATATTGATAGGATAGCATCCTGCAGTTGATGGACATTTGTGGGATGAACATCCAGGGCACGAAGCTCCCGTTCCACCACATCCCGAAGATGTTCTATTGGGTCGAGATCTGGTGATTGTGGGGACCATTTTAGGACAGCGAACTCATCGTCATGTTCAAGAAACCAATTTGAAAGGATTCGACCTTTGTGACATGGTGCATTATCCTGCTGCAAGTAGCCATCAGAGGATCCCAGTAACTGAGCAGATTGTGAAATACTCAGACCAGCCCGTCTGGCACCAACAACCACGCCACGCTCAGAGTTGCCTAGGTCACCTTTCTTTCCCATTCTGACAGTTTGTCAGAATTGGAGTCAGAATCTCAGTTTGGAGTTCAGGAGATTGTCTAGACAGGCACGACACCCCTAAATGCATTAAAGAAGCTGCCGTGTGATTGGTGGATTAGATAATTGCATTAACGAGAAATATTACAAGTGTTCCTAATAGTCCTTTAGGTGAGTGTATATCAATTCAGTATCAGCTTGTCAATAAATGGAGCGTTCCTTTGTAGCCATCATGCTGTGTTGTCTTTGAATGAGCTGTATCTCTGTATAGTTACTGCCAGACACCCACAAGGGGTTGCAGGACAAATTCAAGGGGTTGCTAGATTTCTACAATACCAAATTCCTGTAATCATAGCTTTTTTTTCTCATCAATTACTACAGAACTTCACCTCTAAATAATATTAAAATAAAACAGGGAAACGTCTGTACTAGTACCAGCAGTAAACAAAAACAACCGGTGAAGAGGAGTCACACATAGGCAATAATGTTTTACGCGTCGCAAGCAAAATCAAGTTGGGTACTGTTGAGTTTCATCATTGTAAACCAACCGGTCCAGTAAAAATCAGGACACTGCACATAAATATAGAAAATATTTATTCAATAAAAAAAAGCTTACACCAGTACAAAAATGCTACATTATATTACTGGGCGGAGAGACCGATGAATGCATACATACTAATAAAGGTAATAAGGCATCTTGCATATATAAAAGTGAATGGAAAAAGCACCTTCAGTTATTAAATATAGCAATGAATATAATACATACTTGTATTACAGCATAAATTACCTGCCTAACTGATTCATTTGTTGCATGCATAATTGACATTTTTATTTACAAATGCACAAGCAATGAAGTGTAAAGTTGTGATAATGAACACTTCTAAGTAAACCAGTTAATATTCGCAGTGAATAAAAACGTGTCGGTCATTATACCTCTCCATAATACAGGAATCAAACTTCTTGCCCTTGATCACAGACTGAATTGTGTACACATACACCAAATGAATATTTGCCAGTTACTAAAATGCCAGATATTAATGTGCAAATATGACCATTCCATTTCTGTTTACGGCTTTCATTTTTTTGAGATACCCATAATCTTCTTGAGACAAAACAAGTGCAATGTGTGGACGTTTTGTGCAACAGAAGAGAAATACATGACTGAACTTACATAATAGGACAATAATACAAACATAGCACATATTAATGTTTAAGTGCATGCTACACATGACATTAATGAAATGAAATTAGTGCTAAATAGCTGTATGGAATACTAGACCAAATCTGATTTAAGGCAGAATTCAGAATATACATAGTGTAGTAAAGAATAAGTTAAGAGTTTTGAATAAAAAGCACTTATTTGGATTTTAAAAAGCCCTTAAAGACGAACGAATAAGCCCTTAAAAGATGAACGAGTGGAACAGTTTGACAAGTTACAGACACGTCGTGGCTTATGAAATAAATCCCATTAATGGTTGATGCCAGAAATATATATGCGTAATGTCCCACCCAGCCCAGTGTTTCTAACTGCTATTCAGTGCAAATGGAGCCAGCTCATTCATAACATTATCATTTAGCTTGTAGTCTGACATATTTTGAAGAGAATGTCAAAAGTTACTCCTTCTGTAAAACAAAATGTGTTCTGTTGTACGGTAACATGTTTCTCCATTATCCCTCTTCCTCTGTTGGCTTGGTTTTTTTTTTTTTGGAATGTTTTTCTTCTCTTCCTGACTGTCATTAGACGAGTTAACGTAGGCGTACTGCTGTCATAGCCAGGCTTTGTCCATGCTGGAGTAACAGTGGTCTGCATCGGTGTGCATCATGCTCAGTCCGTCAGAGTCCACGCAGTCGAACACGATGCTTTCCACGTCGACCTCCACATCCTCTGTAATGTGACCAACCAAAGATCAAATACATTAGCCGACGGAAACATGAGAAAATATCACAATATCCCCCATTTTACATAGCCTAGAAATCTAGACGCACCCTAGCGGCGGCAAATTTAATTTGCAGCCAGCCCAGCAAACACATACCCTTTAGGGAACCTTCCCAGAGCGTTCCCTAAAAAAGGTAAAAATATTTTGGAACCTTCAGCTAACCTTCCTGGAACGTTCTCTTAAAGTTGTTTTTGTTGAACTTTTAAAAGAACCTTTAGGGAACGTTCCCTGGCTGCTGATGCTGGGAACAGCGGTCTTCTGGAAGACTTGAAGTTAAGCTTTTCTTTGAAAAAAGAACGGCACTGAAATCCTTCTTAAAAAAAGGAAGATGTGTTCGGAGTTTTGCCGACCAGATACGGCAAAAGTTGAATTTATCAACTAGCTCCGCTACCTTCTTCGTTGCTCTGCCTGGTTGTAGCGCTATCCTATTGGTGCAGAGGGAATTTGAAAGACAACCATTTATCCCGCCCCTCGGATTGAGCTCTGTCAATGGGGAGTTCCCAGACCCAGATGTGGGTCTGGCTTGTCAGGCTACATTTTACACATTGTGATATGGAAAATGGGGGGGGGGCAATCATAGAATTATCAAATGAGTGTTCAATGCATTACAACAGACAGACAAAACTCTTCAGAAGTGTAAAATAAAACTATAAAATATTGATGTTTTCTTGCCTTAAAATCATTCAATCAGACAACAGAATTGTGTAAGATGATAACAAAATATAATATCGTCACAATATATTTCCCCTTAAGATTGATAAAATGTAAATGTCAAGCTCTAGTTCAAATAATGCTGCTCAGAAAATAGCAACACACATTTGTAAAATGTAAACACTCTAAGCTACTATTAATGAGTAGACTACAATAATAATATAGGACTTATGTGTCAACTAAAATGTGTCAACCACAAATCATTAGGAGACATAGATCATCTTTATAAGGTTTCCTTTTTTTCTGGAGCTTCCAATTCCCATTCGGTCCAGAATTACAGTGGTTTGAGTGTGACAGAATAATGGATCAAAAATAACCAGAGGTTGTACTTAGTGAAACAAAAGCTATAATCACTAGGGCTGGGTACCGAATTCAATCCTTTTTAAGGCACTGACCAAATCGCCTCTAATGTATAGAGTATGGAAAAATGCCTTGTCATTCATTCAATGCCCAATTTCAATACCTAAGGAGTACATCTCATCAGCGTCAGTGAGCCAATAAGCATGAAGCATGCTGCTACCATGATCTAATAATGCTGGTGATTGGCTGTCTACGTTACACATCATAGAGGCACGCAGGAAGAACTCTACGTTACCCACAGAGATATGGCTCAAGTAGTAGGAGCTGAAAAATAAATTGAAAGATTTGTGCCGTAATGTGTAATGTTCTAATTTATTTTTGTTTTATAAAATTGGTATAGAAAAAATCTTTTTGTTGAACTATACCCAGTCCTAGTAATCACACTTTAAGCTATAGAGCAGGTTTTCTCAAATGGGGGTACATTTACCCCAAGGGGTACTTTGGAGGACTGCAGGGGGTATGTGAGTTTTTGTCACTATTTTTTACCTGGTTAATTAGATTCAATCTTTTATGTAGTCTTAAAAGAATATTTATTATTACAGTGTATATATTTGTATTTATTTTGTATTTGGATGTGGTTGAGTGTACATAAGGTACCTTTTAGTCATCTGTAGCTTGCCTGGACATCTTTGTCAGACTACAACGAGGACCACAATGGAAATAAGTTTGTAACTTTCTTGTGTTATCCTCGACAGTTCTGATAAATGTACAATGTCACTGTGTTGGCATTTTGTTATGCATTTATTTCTGTTACTGTCTAATAAATCAATCAATCAATCAATTCTTGCCTTCCTTCCTTTTTTCGACGGTCTTCTTTTTTCTCCAAGTTTGTCGAAGTTTTTGTCACTTTTTTCAAAAAACAATTCCGCCCTTTTCAAGGTTTTTGTCACTTTTTTCAAAGTTTGTCTTCCTTCTTTCTACTGTTTTTTTTTTTTTTTGCAAGTCTGTTGCTTTTTACGAAGTTTTTGTCGCTGGTTTTTTTTTATACTTTTTTTCCATAGGGCTGCTCCCTCTTAGTCGATTAGTCGACTAATCGGTCGTTTTGGTCTTAGTCAACTTAGATTTCTTTAGTCGATTAGTCATGTTTTATTTTTTACTTTTTTCATGCTGAATGACTTATTAAGAAACGTACGAGCACATCTCTGGTAAACACGAGAATTAAAGTGGTGCTTTTGCATGACTCTTTGCGGAGAAACTCAGATTTACAGATCTGTCGATTAAATCAACTAATCGATACAATTGAATGAGTGTTAGTCGACTAAGAATTTCTTCAATCGAGCACAGCCCTAATTTGCCACCTATTCTTGCCTTTACGTTAGCATTTAAATGTTTTTCAGTTACATGGCTGTTGTTTGGTAAATCTATCGCTGGTCAGGGGGGTACTTGGCTTAAAAACATAATACAAATGGGGTACATTATTGAAAAAAGTTTGACAACCACTGCTATAGAGCAAGGCTAGGCAATACTGTGACTGCACCTAGGTGAGACCCTTCTTGTGCGTGGCAGACGTACCTCTGTCCGAGTCCGACCTCTCGGACGACATAGTCGACCCCTGGCTGTCATTCCTCATCCTCTCTGTGCCTCTCTGCAGCTGCTCCAGCCGAACCTGCAGCTCTCTCTGCTCCCAGCGCAGGCGGCCCTTCAGCTGCTCGGCACGCTCATCCTGCTCCTGCAGCTTCTGAAATGAGAAAGCAGAGAGACGCACACACAAGTGAGCAGCGGATGGATAACATAGACCACATTTTAGACGGGATAAGCATTTTGAGATCCCCCGGGCACTATTTACTAGCAAGATGCACACTACCGGCAGTGCTCTTAACCAGGACTTCGATCAGTTCGATGCCGTGGTGTTGTGTCTACCTTTATGTGAAGTTGGGCTCGCCTCAGCAGGTTGAGCGTGGTGTTCCTCATGGAGTCAGATGACAGAGGGACTTGCATTTTGAGCTGCTCCAGGCAGTGTCTCAGCTGAGCTCGTCTACAAAGCACAACAAGCAGCAACAGAATTCAGTTAGTCCACGCGAGTGGAAACAGGGTGTTTAAGATGGATGCTTCCTCTTTCCCTTTGGCCACCATCAAAAGTGTCTTTTTCTTTGATAGATAACATCTGATATCGTTTATTACGACAACATATTCCTCACCTGTTTTTTTCCAGCTCGTTGTGAACTGACCTGCAGTTACAGAAAAGGGTTTGTTTAGCTACGAAATGCATTCATGACAAAAACTGGTTCTTTGCAGTGACAGCTTGTGTGACATTATAAGGGTGCTTTGTCAAAACTGAAAGTCGAACTCCACAACCACACCCTCTTGTCGGTTGTGTGTTATGCAATGTATTTACCTATTGCCACCACCAGCAGATAGCTTTTTGCTCTTCTGTTTGCTTCTCTTGTCAGAGTGATCTGGACTGAGAGGCAGGACTGAAGCATATCCATGTTCTGCCTCTGTGCAGGAAAAAAAAAAATACATCACAGCTGTATAAGAAAATAATCTGAAATTCAATGGCAGCAATGTAAAAAAAAGAAATAAAAATAAAGAGTTCCTATTATTAACGTTAGTGAACCATAGTGCTACAAATGTACATATATACCATTTATTATATCTTCCTAAGTTGTAAGATGAGGAGGACAAAAGCAATCGACTGCTGTCATCAGCTGGACGTTTTTGTTTTTTGGCGCCATCACACCGCCTATTGTACAGTTACTCTCTGTAGTCTCACAAGCAGAAATACACAATACAATTTCACCAGTGTGTACACAATGAATGAACAGTATAGCTTTTCCTGTCTCACTTTTATTCACCGTACCGAGCGTTCACCGCCGCTCGGATTCATTTTCAAATTGGACCAGATTGGCGCCTTTGAGTACAATGATGTGACCGATATGTAGGTCACTGAGTCAATGGGAAAGATCGCATAACTTACAAACGCGTTCTAGCGAGAATCTTGATGATTTCTCGAACAATCGCATTGTATTAGCTATGTAGCTATATTGTGTTTTGCATGCAAAGTTATAGTCGCTTCATTGTGAATTCTGTTGTTTGAACAATAACCAACTTCCTCCCCTGTAGACTGACAGTTATCATAAAACACCAACCTCGGTCTCTTCTCTCCAGAAACTCAGCAGCCCGAAGAAGCACCTGGATGTTGCAAACGTTTCCGTCCATTATTAAGTCTGTTAAAATAAAACAACCGCGGGTAAACAACCTACAGTGGTGTAAGCGTCAGTAGCCTGAAGTAGATGAAGCTGTGTCTGCTGTCTCAGTCTGTGTGCTTACGTCCTCAATCCACAGAGCCCCAACACTGACGCTGCATTCACGTGTCCCACGTAAACTCGGACATTTGAAACTACAATCGTAATTACGATCCAGCGGGCACTAAGTTGCTCGGGTATAATAACAAAAAGGACCACCTAATTGGCATGTGTTGCTTTATTTTTGTAAAAAGAGAGGACTCATATAGGTGACATATTCATTTAAAAAAGTGTGACAATAACAAGAAAGACAATTAAGATCTAGAAGGTCTAGATGTTTAACGTCATATCACGGTCAAGTAAAGATTCACTTTCCCTCTTGTATTACAATGGATCCATGCCTTTCTCTTAATACACCCATGGTCCGTGTATGGGTCGTTTAGGCATATTAGCCTACAAAGCCAAAATTTCTGAAAGCATTTGAAGGCATCGACAGCCAAGCCCCCATCCCAGAGCCATAGCTATCACTCTGCCCCATCCCCTCCTCGTGTCCTCCTCTCAAGCATCTTTATTTATTCAAACATTTACTATTTTGGCTAACTATATTGATTTGTGCTAAATTGGCATGTACTTGTGCATATTTAATAATTTTTAATAATAATAATTTTATTTGATATAGCACCTTTTACAGACCAGAGTCACAAAGTGCTTCACACAAAAGACATTAGTTAAAAATACAGTAGGAACCAAAACAGAAAATAAACAAGCAAAAACAAATACAATACCAATGAAGATTAAAAGACTATAAACCCAAAATTACATTTGCCTCTGTTATATGAAAACCTAAACAGTCGCCTGTGAGCTGAAGTTGTACAAAGATGCATTAAGTTACATCGTTTGATATTTATACACTTACGTTTTATCTTACTCTCCCCCTCTACCGATGTCTGAAAAAACATACATTTACCTCAACTACAGCCTACATCGATCTCATTTTAATTCTATAACAATACATTTTTACAATATACACTTTGGACATATATACCAGCGTATTTAGCTAGCATACAATTATATGCTCAATAGATATGTTTAAACACTAAAACAATCGGTTGAATAGCTAAGTTTAAGCGGAAGGATGTGTTTAATTGTCTTTTCATACACAGAAGAAAGTGGGAGGAGAGGATTGCCCTTACTAAATATGGCGGTGTCTGGCTTCACTGCCTGTGTCAGGTTTCAGTTGCATTCTCCTTATGGGAGTGAAGCCTCTTTGCCAGTAGTATCTTTAACCTATGAACCCCTGAGTGTGCCAGTCCTCCGCCATATTGACTGTTGTCTTGACTGGAGGAGATAGAGAACATTTTGAGGTCCGGGAAGAAACGAAAGTGTGCTCTTCAAATCATAGAAACTGGTGCAAACTTGACCAAAGCGTATTATAAACACCCCCGTAATGGCAAGGAAGAAAAGCAAGCAGCAAGGGGTCGCTCAGAAGGAGCTTGCGCCTGGACAGCAGACCGTAACGTTGCCGAAGAGCCCAGTCTCTCCCGGCGATGCAGCTGACGGTGGCGGGGGAGATGCTGGGCTGGATAGGCTGGCCACTACCAGGGCGAACCAGGTAAGTTAGCTAGCAGCAAGCCAATCGCTGCTTTTAAAATAGGCTAGCTAGCTTCTGAGCTAGCACCTCTCTGCTAATCCAAGCATCCCCCATTGTGCTTTTATTTAATGTAACGTTAGTTGGATCCTGCAGAGGTGAAGTTATATATGCATCCGCTGGCTGATTGAAAGCTATTTTAATCAGTAGTCGTAGGTGTTGAGGTCTCACGTCGTTTGATATGTTAATTAATAAATAATACGCTCAACTTAGCGAGCAGACTCGTCTACTACAGGCGGCGTTGAGGCAGTGTGGCTAGCATTGCAGTCCATCTCCTCTGACGGACAGGTGACATTGTGCCTCGGACAGGTCTTCCCATTTCCAGCGTTTACAACTCTTCAACCTTAACCAGAAGGCTAGCCGGGCTACCATAACCAGCTAGCGTGCTGCAAACGTGCTTACTGCCTGCACTTGAACCCATCCACAGGAACCACTCAGCCAGCAGTAGCTAGCTAGCTCAACAGCTGCTAGCTAGCTAGCTAGCTAGCTAATTAGCTATTTAGCTGAAAGAGATAACCGCTTCATAATAGGGCTAGGTAACTCCCAAACATGGTTCGAGTTGTTTTTTCGACTCCATACTGTTGTTGTTTTTTGCTGTACCGCACTACTTTATCGGAGTGTGACAGGAGCTTATGTCAAAAGTTTCAGTGCATGCAGTTATCAGCCAGTGATGCCTAACGTTAGCAAAATCGAGGTCAGTAACGTTAGCTAAACTGAGGGTAAACACCAACCTCAAAGAGAAGATGGTACGCTGCAGGCTGGACCACTGTCGCCTCAGCAACCAGCTAACCTTACATCTGACCTCTGAGCCTTACAACTTGCCTGATTTTTGCTTTGATTACATTATATACCAAATGTGTAAGATGCCTGTCTAGACACGTCTCATAACAATAAATATTTCATTCTTAGGCAGATTTGTGTTGTACTTTGTACTTTTTAATAACCTGGTTATCTCTAAAAGGTAATATCTATCACAATATCATACAAGTATGCGGTATCCAGAAAATACTGGGAAACATCTAGCTGTGTCTATAACACATAAATTGATTTAACCTTTCAACTGGAGGACACCTTTGTATTAGACTAAATTTGTTTTAGCTAATTGTACATAATAAACTGTAAACACACAAATATAATTATAGATCTGTCTGTTTTGATTGCCTACTTTGTTTAGTTGGCATTGTCAAAAATTGTAAAGTAGAGCTGGGCAATATATCGATATTATATCTATTGTGGTATGAGACTGGATATCGTCTTAGACTTTGGATATCGTAATATGGCATAAGTACTGGTTTTAAAGGCTGCATTACAGTAAAGTGATGTCATTTCAGAATTTACTAGACTGTTGTAACTGTTGTAAATTGTTATATTATTTGCCTTTACCCACTTAGTCATTATATCCACATTACTGATGATTATTTGTCAAAAATCTCATTGTGTAAATATTTTGTGAAAGCACCAATAGTCAACACTACAATATCGTATCGATATTGAGGTATTTGGTCAACAATATTGTGATATTTGATTTTCTCCATATCGCCCAGCCCTATTGTAAAGACATCTGACTGAATAGACCCTAGTTTAGCCCTTTCTTCTAGTGTTTAACTGGTAATCACAGGCTAATACTTGACCTCCTCTATACTCTTTCTCTACCTAGCCTATGCACACCTGCTGCCTCCTGTGCCACAGAGAATTTAAGGACTGGGGAGCGAACTCTGTGAACGGACTCCCTGGGGGCCATGGGACCAAGCTGGCTGACGCAGTGCCTGCGCTCTCCCAGGCCTTATTGCGGGAGGCGCCAGGACGTAAGCTTGCTGATGCAGTGCCCTCGCTGTCTCAGTCCCTGCTTGGTGAGGTGCCTCTGTGGATATGTCAGAGCTGCTGCAAGAGTGTGGAAGAGGAGGAGAGGCGGAGCACCCAGGAGCAACCCACGCCGGTAAATAAAAGAAGAATGATTTGGGTTATATGTGTGGATCCTTTTCACAACTTCTTTTTAAAACGTTTTAGTTAAACTGTGTTGTCTCTGTCGACTGAGGTAATGTCATCTTTATTTAACACACAACGCATTGCATTTGCATGTGCTTACTCGCTAAACAAATCTGCCTGTCTAAATGTCATGTTGGATTTAATACATTTAAACATGTAGTCTACTTTTTGCCTCTTCAGAAGTAACTTATTTTGTAATTGTGTCTCTGTGGCATATGTAAGGCAGCGGCAGCTATTAACTTTACTTTCTTAGTTGTTTTTACATAAATACTTTACATGAAATGCAAATTTTGAAGACTTCTTTATCATCCTTAAGCTTGACTGCAGATTAACATGGTGTTCAAGATGTTTTGTTGATATTGGCTTAAACTTGCAAATATTCAAAATAGCAAAAAAGGAACAGAAGAAGGGATTTTTGAACAGTCCCCTGCAGAGGTTTGTTTTTTGGTTACTCATGGTTGATTAATGCATTATATATATATATGTATATGTATATATATGTATGTATATGTATATGTATTTTTTATTCATGAAATTCACACAAAAAAACAAAAACAAACAAATAGACAGGACGGAGTAGAGCAAAATAAAACGAACTGCCAGCTCACATAAATGAGTTCATGGCGGCTCAAAGCACAATGCCATACAGTACAGTACAATACAGTCCGATACAATTAGTTCCCAGGTTGACACCTCTCCCTCCTAATGTGTTCAATAAAGGGTCCCCAGATCTTAGGAAACTTGGGGTGGGCATTGGACAGAGTATGCCAAATTTCTTCAAGGTATATCCAAGAAACCATGTCATTTAGCCATTTTTAAAGCAAGGAGGGGAAACTTATTTCCATTCTCTCAGGATGACCCTCTTTGCTATGACCATACCAAACATTAGGGCTTGTTGTAACCTGATATCTCAGAGAGCCCATCAGGGATTAGTTGTCTGCTACGTCGCTGTACAAATAAAAAATGTCATCCCAGAAACTCTTGAGCTTGGGCCAAGACCAGAAAAGATGACCTAGGGTCCCGTCACCCGACTTGCACTTATCACTGATTAATGCATTTTTAAAGATGTTTCTGCTTGTCTTGTCACACTCCCAAGATAATATTGCTAGTTACTTGGTGCCAACATCTAAGGCTAGGTAGACAGCCCTGTGATTAACCAGTTGGGTTTTCTTTTCTTCAGCTACCATTGTCACACTCTTCCTCCTGCAAGTCCCAGAGCTGTGGGAACGGTTACCCGGAGCAAAGTACTGTGGATTGGGACCCGAGTTCCTTCCTGTCAGCCCACAAACTGTCAGGTCTCTGGAACTCTGCCCACACCAACGGAGGGGAACACTGCAACCACAACACTTCTTCACACTCACAACAAGGTCTGTCATCAAAGGGTAAAATACAGCTCCAGAAAACATTTAATGACAGTGACAGTAATTGCTGAAAACATCACAAACCTAAATTTCACGCTGTGTTGCGAGTTTGTTTTGTGAAATGGACAAATAAATAATCAATTCTGCCAAGATCTTAATAGCTACATAAACTACAGAACTAAGCATTTATTGCATGCCTGGACAGTGTTTCTTTTCGGATTTTTTTTTAGCAGTTTGAGGGGGGGGGGGTTGGTGGTGATAAGGTTAACGAAAAGTTTGCTGATCCCAGACTCCCCACCGCCTGCTGTGTCCGCAGCGCCGGGGGTTTGCGCTGGCTGAATTCAAGTTGCTAGAGCAGAGCTGCCGCCTGCTCTCCTCCCGGTGAAGTAGTCTCCTAGCGGCAGGAAGTGAGGCAGAATGGGACGCGGGGTGCGCTAGCTAGCTAAATGTATTCATCAAATTCAGTGCCCCATGTTGCTATTTTCCAAGATACCGTAGCTGTCTTATTTTGCGGGTCCCACATGAGTGCGATCCCAATGGGAACACAGCCGTCGAGGCTTTCGTCCCTGTTTGTCACTCTGCCTGAAGAGAAATGGTTGTACTTGCGCTGTTTATTTGGTTGTCATGACTTTGCCTCCTGTCACTGTTCCAGTTGCTCACCCTCAAAGTGGAAAGAGAGCACACGACCGTTTGTTTGAGTTCAGTGGAGCGTACAGCTCTGCAGAGTCGTGTAATTGCGACTTCATGACCTTTCATAAAATTCTGAAGCAGTGGCGGCAATAAATGTATAAACCGAAACACAGCTGGACTTACAGACCAATATGACGAAGACTCAAAAATTGACCCTCAAAAACCCCTCTGTCATGGAGTGGTGAAAAGTGATCATCTTTCACACGCACTGTAATTAGTTTCTTGAAATATTTCAATGCACAAACCTCCAATGGAATTCTGATATGGTGCATTATGATTCCTGACTTTTCATGATGGATATTATAATTGTTTCCCAGTAAGGCTGGTCATGAATAATGAAAAAAGTGGAAATCAAAAATTGTGATGCATTAAGAAGTTTTACATTGAAATTGAACCATGGTGTATCTTACCCCAATTCTTTTAACACATAGTGTTAAACAGATTTATTTCTTTGTCATTTGGCTGTTCAGTGGTTTCATAGGGACTGTATTACAAACTAACTCCGATGCACTACCTAGCTATATCATTTACTAGCCATAAGAGGAGAACTGAATGTGAAAGTGAGACATTATGATCTTTTCTTGGCTCCAGTCAAACCACTTTGTAGAGGCTACCTGGTGCATAACTTTGGTTGTATTTCTAGTTTAGCAAATACTCCCAATGGCTCATGATGCAAAAATTGCATTTAAACTACTGTAAGTGAAAGTAGTTATACATGATGGCATATGTGCTCAGTGAGTGAAGCTGTGCCCGTCTGCATGGGCAAAGTTACATTCCAAATGGTTTAATTTGATACATTTTGTTGATGTTTGCTGGGGATCAATTGTGTTTTTCAACTAAGTAATATCAAACATATTTGTTGGATGTTCTTCATTACATACTATTGCAAAAGTTTAGGTGGGTTTTATTTTAGTGACTTGTATAAACTTCTACTGGCAGAAGAGTCACTTTTGTACAACAGAAATCATATGTTAAATAGTTCAAATGTTGTTGTACTACTTCCTCATTTTTATTTTGGTTAGCATGAAGGGGTTTTATCCTTAGGGCTTAACAATGTCTTTCAATGCTGGTTTCTTTCTCATAGCAGTGAGAACTGATCACCATTCGACAGTTAAACATGTCTAAAGATGCCTCCAAAGAGCATGGACTTATTTTTACAAAACATAAACAGTCCAAAAAGTCAGTTGTAGAATTACCTTAATATCAGCACCTGGAAATTAAGTCAAGGGCATTGATCAAAGCTCTCTAACTCTCCGAGACGTTCTGGTGATTTTGTGATATGGACAGTAAAAATCCTCCAAATTTCCCCCCCTAAATCTTTACACCTTTTTGTAAGACATTTTAACATAATACACCAACAAATGAATTGGTAAATACTTTTTGAAAAGTTGTTCTTTAACCAAGCTTTAGTGTTGGCAAAGTTTTTGAAAAGCATGGCTGTAATCAAAACGAGTATTTCGCTTTTATTGTAACCGTTATCATGTTCAATTCCCTTCTCAAATTCATTTGTTTTTCATCTGTAGGTTTAACACCAGGATCAGTCTGTCATGAGAAAAGAGGTCTTCATGAAGCGCCTGGGAAATCCGCTAAAACATCGGTGACCAAAGTCTGTCCCTACAGTCACCCATCCTCCCAGAATTCCAGTGGATCTTCTGCTGGGAACCCCCTGTCTACCTCAGCAGACCTTTGTAAGACCACTCCCAAGCACTTCAAGACCATGTGCCGTCGACCAACGCCACCAGGTATAATTTCCTGTGACTCTTAGGGTTCAATAGCATTTTATGAAATCAGAACCCACTATAGAATCCACTTATCAAGCTTCATGTTTAAAAGATCTCATTGAATCTGCAGTGTTTAGGTAATAGGAATATGTAGAGATAAGATATGAAATGTTGAATTTAAAAATGCATCTGACAAATTTCAGTAATAAGTGTGGTTTACTCACTTTGCTACAAAGTTTTTTTGTTTTTTTTTAAAGAGTAACTTTCTGTTATGGACACCAATCATTTAAACAAGATTTATTATATTGCACAGATCTTGTTTTTAGATGGAAAAACGTTTTTCATACTTAACAAAATTGGCCAGCCAGTGCTTGTATTTTAATTTGAAAGTAAACTTGGTTAATCTATAGAAAAGTGGACAATTTAGCTTACATTTATGACATTAGTGGTAATTGCATTAATGGTAATTGGCCTACTCATTTGAGGTAGTGTGTATATAGACGTATTCAGGTAATTAGGAAATCCCATTAAATAAACTGCGGACCAGAACACAAACTGTAATGTAAAAAGAGGATTCAGCGTTTGTGATCTTGAAGTCGTTTTTATTCATGTTTTCCACTGTCCAGGTGAAGCCTTCCACCCCAGTGACCACCATCAACACACAGACTTGTCAGTACCCCCCAACAGTCCCACCGGCCTGTCTTCCCAGCATTCCTCCCTCCTGCCCCCGAAGCCAAACTCTGGGCAGCACGGTCACGTAACCTCCTCGTCTGGCACCGGTGTGGCAGCCCACTCTCCCTTCCCCCCGCTGGTCCCAAACCTCCACGGCCCTACAGCCAAACTCAATTCTCCCGGTCCAGACAGCCCAACATCTGTCCATAAACCCAGCCCGTGCAAAAACGCCCACATTCCTGCCGTGAACACACAGCACAGCAAACTGGGCACGTCTATCATGGGCTGTAACCACCCTTGTAATGGACACAGTGCGGGAACAGTGGCCACTTCAAATGTGGGGGGCCATCTGACAGCTGGGGTCTGCAGGTTAGTAATACTATCTCAGCATTGTTTCGAATTTTTGTGAAATTGAGAAACCATTTCTGTAGCTGTGTTGATTCAAAATGCAAATGCCTTCTGATGGTTTGAAGGGACCAGGCATGTAAGGGGCACAAAATGACTAATGGGACGTTGTGCCACCCTTCGTCTGAGCTGGAGGAGGGGGAGGATGAAGATAGCAGCTCTGAGAGGAGCTCCTGCGCCTCCTCTTCCACCAACCAGAAGGACGGGAAGTACTGCGACTGCTGCTACTGCGAGTTCTTCGGACACAATGCGGTACTTTGAAACGTTTTGTTCCTCTGCTCTTTTTAAGTAGCAATTAAGAGCTCCCTTTGCTATTACGTACTTGTTAAACATTAAACACCAAAGCTGACATGAAAGTATTTTGCTATGTATTATTTGGTCACAGCCTCCAGCTGCACCGACCAGCCGTAACTACGCTGAGATCCGAGAGAAGCTCCGCTCACGTCTGACCCGGCGTAAAGAGGAGCTGCCTCAGCGTCAAGATTCCGATCTGACGGTGACCGGTGCCATCGACAACCGGGACGTAGATGAGCTGCTAGACTTCATAAACAGCTCTGAGCCCAAACCTGTCAACAGTGCCAAGGCCGCCAAAAGGGCCCGACACAAACAAAAGAAGAAGGTGTGAAACAATGTGTTTTTGAATGTTTGATTTGATATTTTTTCATTTGAATAGGTTTGATCTAATGTATAGGGCTGGGTGTTGGTTTCAAGATTTTGACACCCGTACCCATACAATAATTAAGAACGACCAAAACCTTATTTTATACACTGCTTAGTAATATTAACATGTATTCTTCAAAACCTTTTTTCTTTTTTAACAAAAGAAGACCTAGTAATAATATTAAGTGTTGTCTAAAGCCTCTCTACAAGAATTTACCCAAATAGAGTCAAAATGCCAAGATTTAGATTTAAAGTTCTAGTCGATTTCAGTCCATACAGCTGTATACACATTCGGTTTGCATTAGCTTTAACTTAGTCACGGTTGCTGCATCTGGGGCTTAGCACCGCCCAGGATGATTGTGACTGGCTTAAAGAACCCTATCCCAGAATAGATAAGTGGTGCAGCCAGACCTCACCCTAGCACTGACACAGTGCACAGGAGATAGGTCAATAACTCAATACAGCTCTATTATGGCATTAATAGAGTGAACAGTAAACAATGAGGCTGATATCAGTGAGATTAAATAACAAATGGTAACACTGGATTACATAAATGCATCATTTCCTATTAGTCCCTCATGTGTAGGTAGGCTATTTGAATCCTTTGCATAATGTATATTCAGTGAATGGCTATTGCTAAAAAAATGTACGGTAATTACCAAAAATTTAATTAATTAATTTAAGAATAAGTAAACAAGATTAAAAGTCCGACCAGACATTGGATGCCAAATTTCAGTAGTTTTGATACTCGGTGCTACAGATACGTTTTGGTCAATACCAAAAAGAAAGTATCGAGGTTTGATAATTACTAATGTAATATGTTAATTTTGTGTGTGTATCTGTTCACCCTCTTAAGCCTGTACCATTTCTGTTTCAGGAAAAAGCTCAGCAGGGCATGGGTGCTGCAGGCAGTGACCCCCACTCCAATCTATCTGAGCCTGTCGACGACGAGCCCATCCCCGATGGTCCAGAAGCCAGTCGGTTGCTCGATTGGCCTCAGCTGGAGCTCGAGCGTGTCAACAGTTTCCTCACCAGTCGGCTCGAAGAGATTAAGAACACCATCAAAGACTCAATCCGGGCCTCGTTTAGCATGTACGACCTCAATCTGGATGTTAATGACTTCCCAAAGAAGGCAGCCACGTTGGAGGGCAACCATTTACTGTCCCATCTCAATGGTTCCTCTGACCTGCAGCAGATAGACCTTGACTTGGCCCCTCTTTCACTGGGAACCTTTAAGAGCCACCTGGACCTGGTAAATGGATGGGAGGACACGACCACCGTCTCGTCCCCTAATACCACCAGCACGGCGTCAGGGCTCACTGCTGGGTCCAAGGACATCCAGCGGTTGCACACTACCCCCAGTCTTTCGAAGCTCATAAGGGTTCGGTCCCCAGAAAGATGCACTTCCACTGGATCTGACAGTTTGCCACAGGTGCCAGCCCACGCTACAGCTAAATCGAATGAGGATGCCCCCGATCCCAAGAACACAACAGTTGGGAACGGTGGTGCAAAGTCTAAGAAGAATAAAAAGCAGCAGCAAAGACAGGAGCAATCTGTGTCCGAGCAAAATTCCAACAAAGCAACCAAAGCTGCCTCCGGGAATGAGTGTAGAGAACCGTCTTCTAACGGCTCAAAATCTGGGAACAAACAGCCCCAGCACTCTGCAGACAACCAGAGAAATGGGCCCAGGAAAGCCGAGGAGGGCAGATCGTCTAAACATGCAACAAATGGTGGCCTCTCAAATTCGCAAAGAGGGAAAGGTGACACAGAAACACGAGGAGGTCGATCTGAGCAGGATTTAGAAAGCAAAGCTCATCCCACCGGTCCAGCAAATGGGCAGCAACAGCAGCAAGCCAAGGGGAAAAATAAGAAGAACAAGAACAAGGGTGAAAAATCCAGCAGTGCTATTGGTACAATAAACTATCTTTGCCACTGTGTGCAAAATTTGAATTGTTTCTTAATTTGTCACGTATTTAGCTAATGTCTCATCTTTATCCGTATTCCCTAGATGATGTATTTCTCCCTAAAGATGTGGATCCAACAGAAATGGATGAGATTGATCGGGAAGTGGAATACTTCAAAAGGTAGGCGTAAAATAGCGGTGTATCAGGATACTTAAAAAACAAACTTTGAGCTAAACTGTTTGTATTGATTAACATTAACCGCATCCCTTAAACTGAGCATTATTTCTTCCTCCTCTTCCTGTTTGTCTGTCTTTGTTCCCTCTAGGTTTTGTCTTGATTCTGCAAAACAAACTCGCCAGAAGGTAGCAGTGAATTGGTCAAACTTCAGCCTCAAAAAGGTTCCTTCCAATGCAGCTCAATAACTTGGACGAGTGCCAGAAAAAAACACCACACACCACAAACTCTTTCAGTAGAGCCCCATTTGGCCTGAGGCCTTCTCTCATTCCCTGTTTTCTTCTCTTCCTTACTAAGCCAAGGGACCCTGGTTCAAAAATCACACTCTCCATTCAGAGGACTGAAACATACCTTGTGGCTGACAAGCCAGGGATCATTGTCAAGGCCAACTCTACCCTTTGCTATTATCGCAATGTCCACTTAAATGAGAGATGCAAAAATGGAAAAAAAGTCTGTTGAATCCACTGCATCCATGTGCTTACGTATGTAGTATGTAAACAATTACCTTATATGAAATAAATGTTTTTATCACAAATCTGAGACATTTTAACGTTGTTAAACTTCTGAATTCCAATCAGTTCAATTTGGTGCTTATTACACATTACATTCTGCATTGCTAGTTTCCCGCTCACTACACCAGTCTCAGTAGACACCTGAGATAATTTGTCTTATACTGGACAACTGACAAAAAGGAGCACAAGACATTTTGACCTAATTTTAGAGAAAAACACTTGTACCCTCCTCCTCTGCAGGGGACAATGGTGGCAACCATTGCACTGATTTTACTCAAAAACACTGCAGTACATTCAGCCGTTGTTGATAGTTTTTAATTGGAAAACTTTTCTTAATAATTATGATCATCAAATGATTTGGTAATCATTGGCTGAAACTGAAAGGACAGACACTTGATGACCCACCTGCTACACTGTTTTTTAAAAACATAAATTTTGACCATTAAGTACATCAACAACGCTAATAGAACCTATTGGGAAAATATGAATTTACTGGCTCGCAGGATGCATCCAATGAAGTACCAATGCAAATACGTCCCCACGCATGACGCCTAGAACAGAAACCTCTAAATGCTGTCCCCCAGTCCTGTACTGGGCCAAGTTAAATGCAAATGTTGATTCAATGTCAATCCTCCCTTAGTGTTAATCTTGAACAATTTTATATATTTTATAGTGATATACTATACACTCTGCCATCTGTAGAAGAAAGTCCTTTACCACGGTTTTCTCACTCTTAAACTGTTATTTTAACCCCCTATATCCCACCAGTGACAGGTACACCAGTGTGCAATGTTCATTTTAACATTGGAACCATCACACATTGTTTTGGCACAGTTAATGTCAATGCTTGTACATATTGAGTGATTATTTTGGGCCCTTTTGAGCCTTTTCATGCATTTCTGGGGGTTGTGTGTGTGTGTGAGATATATTTTCAATCATACTACTCTTTTCCCTGTACTGTGACCTTGGTGGCACCCTGTACCTCAGCTAGCCCGTCTAAGTCCAAGTCTTGATCATCTTTTGGTTAGAAATACCACTGAAGAGTGGATACCTTTTGGACAAGGGCCTTGAGATTTACACCAGTACCCATGTTTTTAGTTGATGGCATTCATTGAGGTGGATACTTCTTTTTTTTCTTTTCTTTTTCTCTCCTGAATCTGTGCTGAGATTTAGTTTTCATATAACATCTCTGATTCTTTCCAGGTTATATTCAATTAGAGAAGATTATCTTAATGTTTCGAATGTAGATTTATACTATATCAATAATAGCCAAGTGTATGTTGGCTTGTTTTTTTCTTTTTTTTTTTAAATTCACTTTTGATACTGTGAAAAAATCTTTCGTTCAGAAAGATTAAAAACAATACAGTTTTGACAAAAAAAAAAAGTGTGGTGTTTGCTTTCTAAGTTTATCTATTTGGTTTGGTTTGCACGAGCTGCGTCCTCGAAGACCAGACTGTCGCTTTGAAATGCAGCGTCTCGCTAAGGTTTGACCCTTTCAGCGTTCCGTACATTATCGAAGCTTCCTGTGTTGTGAAAACATGTGTATTAGCTAGGTCTATTTATTGAATTGTGGGTAGAGTATTTGCTCAACAATTTTGTGGCTTTAGCCAGTACATAGAGAACGTTACTGTATTCATAAATAAAATGGAAACCGAAAATCGACCCCAAAAGGTAAGTTAGCTAAGCGTATACTATCGTTCACAGTATTGAGGTTACACTAGCTAATGTTAGCTAACCCTAGCTAAAGTTAGCCAGCTGGTCACCCTTAAAGTTAGTGTCTTTAACTCTCATTCCATGCATACGGTTATCTAGTAACAGTTAAACTAATTAAAACAGACCAATATAGAGAGTTTAAATGTTTGAATAATATGGGATTTTATATGAATGTGTAATGTAAACCGTGTTGGGTAAAACTCCACGATCAACTGGCTAACGTTAACGATAGCCATAATAATGCAGTACGTAATGGTGACGTTTGTATTAACCTGAAAGTCTAGCTACTCCGAACATGGCTAGCTAACTAGCTAGCTAACGTTACCTGCATTTCTATTAGCGTTAAATATAAAAGTGCTTGAGTTCATTCATAGCATTCTGATGTTGAACTAAAAAAACGGCGCGATGGCCTTTAAATTGTAACGTTAGCTAGGCTAACGTTAAGTGTGGACACAATGATGCTATTGGTAATCGGTGTGAAGTTAGGAGACTTGAGGAGTCTTGTGACGCTTCGTCCCTTCACATTTTCATAAGACTATTCACATAACGTTTAATGTTTGTTTGAACTTCTAATATGTCTGTGTCTAAATCCTACTGCCATATTGTTCAAATATGTATCCAGGTGGCACTTGCCAACGATGTCGGCATATACAGATTAATCACATCCGATATCTGTATGCTATTACATTGTGGTAATCTTCAATTCAGTACCATTGCGTGTTTGATCTGCGTATAGAGTATTGAGTCAGAGTCTGTTTTTGCAGATGGTAAACCAAGAGATAATACTACTGATAATGGTGATGTGTTTGTACAGAGATCCCATGGGGAGGATGAAAGGTCTGGATCCGAAGGATCAGAGGATGACGATTATGTTCCTTATGTTCCAGTCAAAATAAGAAAACATCAAATGGTAAGTTGTTGTGCACTGTCCTGTTTTGACACTTGAGAAATTAGTAAGGATACACCAATCTGATCCACCGGTTCGGTGTCGGGGCCAAGACCTCATTAAGCGGATTAGGTATGTAGGTCAGACAACCTTGAGTTTAATGTAGTGAACTATATAGATTTAAAAATTTGGAACAAAATACCACAAGGAATCTGCATTGCCAGATACCCTGAGTTGAAGTATCGGAATAAGTATCAGGAGAGGAACAAGTGTAAACGGTGTGTCCCTGATTAGGGCTATATGGTCAGTTTAACATAGATGTGTCTTGAGGAAACTAACCTTCAGATTACTGTTACAATTGTAACAGTCTATATATAGTGTGTGTATATATATATATATATATATATATATATATATATATATATATATATATATATATATATATTTTTTTTTTTTAAATACAATTGTATATTCATTTTCCAAATGTATACCAACATCACATTCCGTTTCCACATATTCAAATAAAATTTTTGTTTAAAAACATGTAACACACACAGATACAGAAGATGTTACGTCTGCGAGGGAAGGCAGTGGACGAGGAGCAGAAGGACAGTGGGGAGGAGCAGAGAGATGAGGACGAGGGTCTGGGTCCACGCTCCAATGTCAGTCTCCTTGACCAGCATCAGCACCTCAAAGAAAAAGCAGAAGGTATCCAGTTTAAGCTCAACCCACTCTGGATTATGATCAGTGTTGTAATGTAACGAAGTACAAATACTTTGCTACTGTAGAATTTTCACTTATCTGTATTTTAATTCGTTATTTATATTTCTGTAAAACTTTTACTTTTACGCCACTACATTTCCCCTAAGCATTTTAGTTACTCGTTACTACAAAATAAAATCGGAAGAAATTTGTTACACTGGAATAAAGCAGGTTTGGCGAATTGTTGCTCCAAGATAACGCACCCTCCATTCCAGTTGGTGACCTAATGCCGGTTTGTTGCCAAGCGGCAAAAAAAAACAACCATAGGCCGAAACTGAAGAAGAAGAGGAGGAAGCATAATGATCGATAGTGCCATGGAAGCACCTGGTGCAGGCTCTGCCGCCATGGTAACAGACAATGGCCACCCCGACGACGGTGGTGATGAAGATAACGTTACGCACCTTTGGCCATAAAGTTCATAATCAAAGATTTTCTAATGCTTAAGTACATTTAATATCAGAAAATTACTTTTGATACTTAAGTACAGTAACATTTTAAATAGTACTATTCTAAAAGGAGACTTTAACTTCTACCAAAGTCATTTTCTGGTAAGATACTTGTACTTTTACTAAAGTATTGCTTTCAAGTAGTTTATACGAGACTGATTGTGATTGGTGGTGTTGTTATCATACTGCTCATTAGATATTACCATATTAGGTCTGTGATATCTCACCTGCTGTATGTTTTTGCATCTACAGCCCGTAAGGAGTCGGCCAAGGAGAAGCAGCTGAAAGAGGAAGAGAAGATTCTTGAGAGCGTTGCAGAGGGCAGAGGTAAAACAATAATGCTGTCAAGAATTATTAATCAGATTTACCTTGCTAAACTTTTTGTTTAGTTTGTGCAGAATGTTCTAAACCTGAAAACTCATTTTGAATCTTCTAATCTGTCCTCAATCAGCTCTAATGTCCGTAAAAGAAATGGCCAAAGGTATCATATACGATGATCCCATAAAAACAAGGTAAGTTCTTGATCAGTGTATTCTATTTATTTTTTTCTGTTCTATTTTTTTTATTTTTTATTTACTTTTCATTTCACCTGGATGTTCTTTATAGCTGGAAGGCACCACGCTACATCCTGAATATGCCAAAGACCCGACATGAGCGCGTCAGGAAGAAGTTTCACATCCTTGTTGATGGAGACGGAATCCCTCCTCCAATCAAAAGCTTCAGGGAGATGAAGCTTCCCCCAGGTTACAACACACTCCCTCTCTCCCACACATGAATAACACATTGTGTGCCTGTGCGAGGCCTTCAGTGGTCCCACACGATTAACAACTGGCAAACAAATCTGCTTGTTGTTTTTTGCAGCAATTCTAAAAGGTTTGAAAAAGAAGGGAATTGTGCATCCCACACCGATTCAAATTCAAGGAATCCCTACAGTGTAAGTACAGTAAATGGACATATGGTATACGACCAGACTGTGAGTTATGTTAAGTTCGTGTAAATGGTTCATGAATTGACAGCGTTTGTCTGTAGTCTGTCAGGTCGGGACATGATTGGCATAGCCTTCACTGGTTCTGGAAAGACTTTGGTCTTCACTCTGCCAATCACCATGTTTGCGCTGGAGCAGGAGAAAAGGCTGCCGTTCTTTAAGAGAGAGGGACCATATGGACTCATCATCTGTCCTTCAGTAAGACACACACGACAAACCCACTTAATTGATGATGATGCAGCTTGAAATACAGCATAAAGCCTGATTGGTGGTTCCAAAAATAAACACAGCATTTCTTACTGTTTGCACTTCAGACAGATTGCATTTACTGTGAGCAACTTTTCTTTTTTATTTGTGTGCAACTACGCATATCTGATTTGAATACCTTTTCCTTTGACTCCAGCGAGAGTTGGCGAGGCAGACTCACGGCATCATCGAGTACTACTGCAAGCTGCTGGAGGAGGAAGGAGCTCCTCAGCTGCGCACTGCCCTCTGCATCGGAGGAATGTCTGTCAAGGATCAGATGGAGGTAGTAAAACAGTAAGTAAGAGTGAATACTCGTCTGAAAGAAATCCGTTTCTGTCTTGAATTCAGGATTTCACTTTGAACTACTGCCACGCAAAAAAAATATGCACGATGCAGCCACATTAAATCACTCAGAGCAGAACAAACTAGGCAAAAGTTCCAGACGCAATGCATTACAGAAAGCATGCATATCTAGGCACTAATAAAACTGTACTTTAAAAATACTGAATGTGTACCTCCTCTTGGTTCTAGTGGTGTCCACATGATGGTTGCTACCCCTGGCAGACTGATGGACTTGCTGCAGAAGAAGATGGTGAGTCTGGACATCTGCCGCTACTTGGCTCTGGATGAGGCTGATAGGATGATTGACATGGGCTTTGAGGAAGACATCAGAACCATCTTCTCCTATTTCAAGGTGAGTTTTTGAGGCAGTTTTTTTTCCCTCCATTTTTCTATGTCCTGGTTGTCAAAGCCCTGGTTGGACAAATTCACCACTCAATGGGATATCATTGGTCTTTCCCTCTGATTTTCCCCACTGAAAAGCTATGTTGGTAATTCATTAGGGTTGGGTATCGTTTGGGTTTTTTCTGATACCGGTGCTAAATCAATAGTTTTAAAACGGTGCCGGTGCCTAAACCGAAAAAATAAATATATATATATATATATATATATATATATATATATATATATATATATATATATAAGGCCATATGGTCAAAATTAAATGATTGATTAATAATGTAATAACAATAACTTATAACAATGACTTATTTCACCAGTAAATTGCTGGTAAACGACAAAACCAACCACCAGATGGAAAAAGGGTATTTTACAATAACATTGAATGCACAACAAGGCTGGCGAGTTTCAAGTGAACGCACCGTCTGTGTTGTGGGCAGCTAAGTCAGACTGTTACGTCCCGGTGTTGGAATCCTCTACAGGGAAATACAGTCACACTTTACACCGCTTAACGTAAGCTGTCAGCATTTTAACCATTGTGTTTAATCCTGCTACTAGCTAACGGTAACATAGCATATCGTGCGGCGATGCTTCTGGGGTAAAAACAAAAGTCAGGAACCGAAATGTTCGTTCTTATTCGGTCTCGTTACTATTGTTTACGTCGGAACCGGTGCCAGCTATTGGCACCGCATTTTGGTACCCAACCCTTCCAGTTCCTCTTCCAGAATAATGCTTCATTTTGTCTGTAACGGTAGTTGAAATAGCTTTTAACACGGTCCTGATGCTTTAAGAGGTAGCTCATTTTGTCATCACCTAAGCACTCACCATAGTTGGCCCATTAGTCCATCTTCCAGCTGCTGGACTCAAGCTGTTGTAGCTGAATGTTTTATTTATTTCTCAGACAAAAATATTGCCATGAAAAACGGACCTTGTCTTTTTGAGGCTGTCAGACATGGAATGTGTTATTTCCTTATCTAGGGACAAAGGCAAACCCTGCTTTTTAGCGCCACTATGCCCAAGAAGATCCAGAACTTTGCCAAGAGTGCGCTGGTCAAACCTATCACTATCAACGTAGGCAGGGCCGGGGCTGCCAGCTTGGATGTCATCCAGGTATGTTCATTTGTCACTGAAAGAGGTTTTCTGCCTTAGTCGGGGGAATTTATTGAATTCAATTTTCAAACTCACTCATATAAAAATAGTGTGTGTGTGTGTGTGTGTGTGTGTGTGCGCGCGCAGGAAGTGGAATATGTCAAAGAGGAGGCCAAGATGGTGTACCTGCTCGAGTGTCTCCAGAAAACACCACCTCCTGTCAGTATTTCCACATGTTATGAGATTGACATGACATCCATAACTCAAACATGTCAAATGTTACAAAATATTTCTTGTTCATATTAACAGGTGCTGATATTTGCTGAGAAGAAGGCCGATGTAGATGCCATCCATGAGTATCTCTTGCTAAAAGGAGTAGAAGCAGTGGCCATCCATGGAGGAAAAGGTGCACAGAGCTCTGTTCCTATCTTTTAAAGTACATAGCAATCAGTACATAGTTACTCTTCAACTTTGTTGTAGTTGCTCATCATTACCACCAGATGCCATCCTGCTTGCAAAGGTCACCGTTTCTGCTTCATACTTTCTTTAACATTTCCAAGAAACGGAAAGCATTGGCAACACTTTTCTCACATTTTCCATTTGTCATTGACTTGCAAAATATGGTTTATGTTGACATATTTTGTTGATTTATTTTGCAGATCAGGAGGAAAGAACAAAAGCCATTGAGGCATTTAAAGAAGGAAAGAAAGATGTCTTAGTTGCCACAGACGTTGCCTCCAAGGGTCTGGATTTCCCAGCTATACAGCATGTAGTGAATTATGACATGCCTGAGGAGATAGAAAACTATGGTGTGTGTGTGTGTGTGTGTGTGTGTGTGTGTGTGTGTGTGTGTGTGTGTGTGTATATATATATATATATATATATATAGCCTGGCCTTCTTAAAATTGGTACAGTGTTTTTGCTCAGGCTGGTTTGGTGAAATTGTCTCGTTTCAGTCCATAGAATCGGAAGAACTGGAAGATCAGGCCAGACCGGTATTGCCACTACATTCATCAATAAAGGCTGTGGTAAGAAAAATACCAATCATGACAAACATCTAATTCATTTCTATATTGGAGTAGTGATTTTCAGAATATTATTATAGTGAATTTAGTCAGCATAATTCAGTGTTAAATGACAATAAGTTAAAGGAGACCTATTATATGCTAGTGTCAGGTTCATGGTTGTATTTTTTTTGTTTTTACTAGAACGGTTTACATGCTTTAATGTTCAAAAAACACAAATTTTATGCACCTTATATTCACCATGGATGTATTATAAGAACTGGATACAGCGCTCAAGGCGGAGCCTGGTTCATTTTCATAAGAGTTGCTCAGTGGCACAGGGAGGCAAAACCATTTATAAAGTGACCCGGGTGATCGGCACTGCTTCCGAACTGTGCGTAGAACATAGAGCAGGCCCACTAGAGACGTCCGCTAACCTTGAATGGGGATTAAGTGATTTAATCGTGCAGCTCTTCTGGACTTTCCAAATGTTATCGGACCAAATGGATCAAATTCAAACTTTCTGTATAAGCACCTGGAAGGTCCTGGCACTCATGCCCGACTTTTATTTATGGATTTTTCATCAGCTTTTAATACTATCCAACCACATATTTTAGCTTGGAAACTGCGTACCTATTTTAATCTTGATGTAAATTTTGTCGGCTGGATTGTAGATTTGGAACATGTAGATCTCAGAGGGTTAGGGTTAATGGCTTTCTGTCAGAACAGCGCTCCTCTTCCACTCAGGGCAGTGTCCTGTCCCCATTGCTGTACAGTCTTTACACCAATGACTGTAGAAGCCAGCATGGGGACAGGCACATTCTGAAGTCTGCTGATGACACGGTCGTCATTAGCCTGCTCCGTAAAGATGAATCTGAGCATTGGCAAGTGGTGGATGAGTTTGTCCAATGGTGTGATGAGGCCTTTCTCCAATTAAATGCCACAAAAACCAAGGATATGGTCATTGATTGTAGGAAAGTATCCCCCCCCCACCATCTAAGACTTCCATTAAGGTAAAGCTGAGTTTGTTGAACAGTACAAGTCTCTGGGAACCGTCATAGATAAAAAACCTGAAGTTTGATGTGAATTGTGATGCAGTCTGTAAGAAGGGACAGCAACGTTTGTACTCCCTTAGAAAGTTAAACACTTTTAATGTATATAGGAAAATTATGTCCTTATTTTATAAATCTTTTATTGAATCTGTTCTTTCTTTTGCCGTGATTGCTTGGTACGGTAACCTGAACATCAGGGACAAAAACCACCTCAGCCATATTGTAAAGGTGGCTGGTAAGGTGATAGGTTTACCACAGTCCCCCTTGATGGTTATCTTTGACCAGCAAGTACCTCGCTATATTAGACTGCACAAACCAGTACCTTGGTTCAAGACCAATAGGAGTAAAAACTCCTGTCCCATGTGCAATAACTCTTAATTTGCACATGTAATGTAGTACTGGTGATAAATTGTGTTGTGTGTATTGCATACAGGAAAGCTTTTTTTGTACTGGTGTCTTGTATTGTTGCCTCTATTTGTATGTTGTTTGAATGTGTTTCTTTTTTATCTTTCACTCCTGACTACATATCAAGTTTCCCATTTGGGATAATAAAGTGACTGAACTGAAATTCTGAAAGTTTTGCGGGGGTTGTGATGCCAAAAAATCGATCCACTGATTTACAGACGTCTCTTTTGCCATGTTCTTTAAGTCTATGGCAAAAGTCTTTTTCAGCCAGGAGTTGAAATTCCCCAATTTGGCCACTATGTTTAATTTGCTTCAAAGTCTGGTGCATTTCCGGGGGCCCTCTGTCTGTGATGCTCTGTTGGAGTGCCTGTCTCTCAAAGAAGCCTAGTCTTCTCTGATTGGTCAGCGTTTCCAGATCGCTGCTGGAGTCTGTGCTCTGCTGTTGATGTCTCTGTACAGTCCGTTGCAGCCGGGGACTGACTGCAACAGTGCATAGTGGGACTTAATACTGTGAAAAATCGCCAATAACGGTCCTAAACCAAATATGATATGTTCCACCAGGAATGTAATCAGAAATTGGGGAGAAATTAACTGCATTGGCAGCCAAGATTACAGCTTTCCCTGGCGTTGGCTATTGCTACATTTAGTAACTATATATAGCATTTTACTGTCAAAAATCACCAACTAAGGCACATGTGCAGTGTATGTGATGTAACTGCTGCGGTAGCGTTCCTGGAGCAGATGACCACTTTTGGAAAAGCGGTCATACCAAGCAGCAAGCAGAGAGTAGAAAAAAAATCAGTTGAAACCAGAGCGTTCAAAAAACAGTGTGAAATCTGAGATTTTAGCTCACAGGGATTTCCTTTTAAATATGTATACCTCATTATTTCAAGCTTTGACCACATTTATTGTGAGCATTCGTTAACATTATAGGTATGACAGAAAATAAGGAAAGGCAAGTCTATTTTAACATTAAGTGTACGTCTTTCCCCATAGATGAGTCTGTGTTGATGGACCTGAAAGCTCTGCTAGTTGAAGCCAAGCAGAAGGTTCCTCCAGTCCTCCAGGTGCTCCAGACAGGAGACGAGACCATGCTGGACATCGGAGGTGAGTCGTTCACACCAAATCTAGTTCATATCGCCTGCTCCAGGCCTACATCCTCTCCATTTATGGGAAACTCTAATTTTCTTTGTTTTTCCCTTTTAAACGTCGCTCTAACCTGATCTGATCTTCTCGTCTCAAATGCACAGAAGTGTGCAGTGACTACGTTTACAAGCTGTCAATTTTCGGGTTATGGTCGGGTTAAGGTCACTATTCGGGTTTCTGAAACATTCGGAATAACCCGTTTACATGCGTGAGCAGAGAGAGTTACTCCTGTATACATGGCATTTGTAATCAAATGGCAATATCCCGACGTAAACGGCGACGCACGGTTAGCGTCTGGACGTAGCCTACGGACAACCTTAAGACGCAATAACTTTTCGTTCACCTTCTTATAAATCTCACTATCTCGGTACTTTCTGCCGTCAACAAAAGACATTATATTCATGGTTTTCACCACACTAATAAAGAAATTGGTTTCCTCCTCGCTCCAAAAGTGTGGTGCTGTGCTGCGTCTCGCCATGTTTACCTCTACTTCTTGTTTACTTCCGGTATACTGCGCGCAGGTTTTCTGCATTGACACATATATATATATATATATATATATTATTATAGTATATAATTATTATTATAACTATGTTTTCTGGCGCATACAAGAAGTTCCTCTACTCAAAACACCAAGATTCCTTGCGCGAATAGAACCGCCGCAGAACACAAATCAATGTTCCTTTTGATGGGGATATGCCGATACGCGTTTACATGACCAAAATTTCGGGTTAGAAAAGGGGTAACCCAGGTAGCATATTCGGGTTTTTAAAAACCGGAATATGAGCATATTCGGGTTTTTGCCGGTGTTTACATGGCCGTGCGCGACCGGGTTATTGCTAATATTCCGGTTTTGAACGGGTTATTGGCTGCATGTAAACGTAGTCAGTGTTTGCAAACCCTTTGTGACATACCCGATTCTCATGTTTCCACAGGAGAGAGGGGCTGTACATTCTGCGGAGGTCTGGGTCATCGTATTACAGACTGCCCTAAGTTGGAGGCCATGCAGACCAAGCAGGTCACCAACATCGGACGGAAAGACTACCTGGCTCACAGCTCAATGGACTTCTAAGAGTTTCTAATTAAAGAGAAGATTCTCCAATGTTAAACGGAACTGAAAATTTCTGACGAAATGTTACAGCTGTGTCGGGTTACTGAACTAAGGAAGTGTATTTTTTATCATCACCTAACAGTTTGCAGGTTCATCAGATGAATTTTCTTTTTGACCTTTTTTTGCCCTGGATGTGTAGACTTTGTAATATACATTTTTGATACTCCAATTGTAAATAAAAAACACTATCTGTTGATCTGTTATGTTCTTGTCTAGAATAATACAAAGGTGTGGTACCGGTTTTGTATGGTGAGGAAGTTGCTAAAACGAGCAGAATAATGTAAAGGGAAGTTTGACTCGTGAAAAAAAAGCAACACAATGTACCCGTTGTTTTGCAACCGTTAAGTTGCAGATCAGAGATATCTTGACTTTCAGTAAGTCTAACAACTCGCACAAGTAGGCAACAGAATGAAAGCTGCTGGTGACGTAAAGGAAACACTTTTTCTAGTGGTGGAGAAAACCTAATTTTAACCTCCTAGTTTGTCATATCTTGACCACAGAGCATCAGGAACTAGAGTGAAAGATATACAGACAAGGCTTACAAGCATGGATGTCATCTTCAAGGAAGGGAAGCTGTACCTTCGGGCAGTCAAGTTTGGAAAAGTAAGTTTTCTAGAAATTCAGCATCCTTGTGAAACGGTGATCATTGTGATCATTGTGGCCGATATGGCAACTGAACAGCTCGGTCAAAACTAGTGTTGGCATTTTGCTTTCTTGAACTGCTTAGTTAAAATGAGCAAAGGCTCAATTGATAGTTTTTCAGAGGTTTCATGTCTTGACTAGAACATATGATATCCAAACTCATTGCAATGACAAATGAATTACTCTCTGAATATCAACCTTGAGTAAACCATACAGCGAGTTAAAGAGTGCACGACCAAAACCTGCATGCATTTAGTAAAAAACAAATGCAAATGTTTAGACCAGTGATACTTCTCGAACAATGTTGCATCATTTTTTTCAGTGTTGTAAGTCAGTTTCAGTTTTGAAAGTCTAAGACCTCACACAGTCCCTGCACTCTAGATGACATACAGTAGATTAAACAAGATTTTGCAGAATTTATGAAACTGCATTACACTTTTTGCCCTTAATGAACATTTAAAAAAAAAGAAAGTTCCTTAAGATGTTCAAAGTGGTTGTTAACTCTGTAAAGTCATTCAAGTAAGCAATCCTTACTCCAATAAACTATTTCACATGTATAAGTAAAATAGTCATTGTTATTGGCTATTGTTCAGGCAAATGTGGAGAGGATTATTTTAAGACACAAATCGTTATGTGTATATATTTCCACAATCATTTCTAACTGCGGGAAATTCATTGTTACTAATTCCACCCATGTGTGTGTCTCATCGGGTAATCTTTATATAATTTCATAGCAGCTGTACATTCAGACTTCAATGGTGAAAATCTGGAGCTGGTTCTCCCTTATTAGATATTCATTATTAATAAGTGAGGCTGCTCACATATGTATTACACATGTATTTTGCTGACTATTTCAGTCACTGGTTAGATTGTATCGTGCCTAATTTTAGTAGTATGGGAAATTTGGGGAATACACAGTGTTAAAATTTCATTCAATGTGCTATTCTGATTCATAACGATCTTAAAATACTGGTCTTTAGATAATGTGTACACCTAAGGTGTGACAAATTCTATTTTGGATCAATATGACTTGGTGTGTGAAAATCCCTTCAGTGTGGTTTGTTCTCAATCTGAAATTAGTTGCAGATCAGCACAGGGCTATTTTTTCATAAGAACCATATCTACTCGATGTTTGTCGTGGGTGGTCATGGCGCAGTGGATATGACACATACCTTTGGTGTGGGAGATCTGGGTTCAATTCCCACTGTTATACATCAACCAATGTGTCCCTGAGCAAGACACTTAACCCCTCGTTACTCCAGAGGCATGTGGCCTCCGACATATGTAGCAATTGTAAGTTGCTTTGAATAAAAGTGTCAGCTAAATGAGATGTAATAAAAAAAAAAACAGCAGCACTAAATAATCAAAATTAATAAACTATTAACATGTCAAATAAAGAGATTAATTATTATGTGCTTCACAAAAAAAAATATATACTGTATATAATATTTAAAATTATGTATTAAATTTAAATTTAAAAACATACAGGAAATGATCCTTTAGACAATAAATAACAAAATATAATAAATACATTTGAAGCGCTTTGAGTGTCTGATAAAGCGCTATATAAATGTAATGAATTATTATTATTACTTTTAATCTGTTATAAGACAGGTGTGTACAAGTATAACTCTACAGGTAGGCTGTTCTGAAGTCTGGGGGTGGGGGTGAACTAAAAGCAGCATCACTGAGCTCATTCATAAGGTCATCTGAAAACGGTGACAAGCATTTTGAAATCAATTCTGTTACTTAGAGGCAGTGAGATAAGAATTGAGTTTCTCTCTTTTGGCTCCTACTCCTCCTGATAACCATGATCTCGGTGTCATCCGTCAACCGTAGAAACGTTTGAGCCATCCAGTCAATGCTTTTTTTTTTTTAAACAGGGCTCAAACCACGTGAAGCAGAAATGTAAGCTGTGTGTCATCTGCATAACAATTAGAGACAGATGCCATACTTGCTAATGTTAAAATGACATACAACTAAATGCCATTTAAGGACCTATTAACCGTGACTTTATCCATTTCCCCTCTGTAATCTACTACAGAAAACGTGGCGGAAAGTATCGGTGGTGCTATTTAAGCCCAGCTCCATGGGGGTCGGGCGGATGGAGCTCTCGACTGTACTTGATAACAATGCTGCTACCGACCAGAAGAAAGTCGGTCGGTATAAAACACCTGAAAGAAAAGTGGTGCGTCTAAGTGACTGCCTCAGTGCCATCCCTGCGCCAAAGGAGTCTTGCCCTTCTGGGTGCACTGCCTTCTACGTACACACCATTCAGTGCACCTACACCCTGGCCTCCACGACAAGCCAGGACTGGCTAAATGCCCTCTGTCTTCTGGCCTTCCAGGTATTTCACAACTCTCCTCATGACCAGTGCACCTTTCCCCTTTTCCTTTTTTTTAATATCAGGACAGGAGTAGTGTTATAATTTGGGAAAGGTGGTGATAAACATTACCCACAATCAGAGATAGAGAGATAACACAATGAGGAAGTTAATACAGTATCTGTAACTTCTGTCTCTTCACTTCTCTAATTTGTGTGCTTGCACAAGCTATGTTTTTTCTTGCGTCTTACATCTTTGAAGCCATAAAACAGTGATAAGAGGTTGGTGTACACTCCATGTAATGTTTGCCATGCCACTGTGTTTACAGAAGGATCCTGGGGAATCAGACAAACGGGCTTTCGAGAGAGGAAATGGCTTGACCATGGAGGACAATGACCTTTACTCATCTTGGAAAACCGCCGGTAATGCTCGTCAGTCTGCAGGCGCCAGCTGATCAGTCAAAAAACATTCGAAAATCACATTCGGTTTAGTGAGTGCCAGCTGAAGTGGTACTCATCAGAATCCAGCATAAACTGTATTATTCTCTCCTACCAGGGGGTGCATTTAAAGAATTTATTTCCATAGTTTTCCCAATACATTCCTATAAGTATTTATAGCATGCTGACCAAGGTGACCGTTGAGATCTGGGAACATGTTACCATTGCTAAAGGGGAACGTATACAAATTATTAGTGGGGGGAGAGTGGGTCAGAGAAGGGGGAGGGTATTGTCATTTTTCTTTTGGCAAAAGGTAGAAAACTTCAAAGAAATTGTAAGACACTGAATATATCCTTTAACAAGGTTGTAAGAGTAAATTGGCAAATGTATCATAATAAAGGTAAAAGACCGTGAAGAAGCTAGCAGTGTGGTTTAAATGTCATGGCATCATAATCATAAATTCAAGACTTCAGCAGAAACCTTGAATATGGGTGAGCAGTAGCTAAAGCCACTAATTTATTCAAACATAAATGACAGAATGTAACAGCGTCAGCAAACTCTGGCTTACACACATTTATTTCTTTTTATTTCCTAATGGATTACACTTCTCATAAAACAAAATCCAGGCAGTCCAGTCACACAGAGAGAGATTAGTAGAAGCAATTTCAGCTCAGCCTTTTTCTGTATGAGAATATATTTGCTGTATTGCCTTTGTGGATATATTCCTGCACATACCTTATATGAAAAATCTAGTACTTTCATGTGTAGTTATGCTGCACTAACCTGTGTGCTGTGATGTTTTAAGTGACAAATATGTTCATGTCTTCTCATGTTTAGAGCTGAGCCTTCCTCCAAACCAGTACCAAGTGACTGTCCAGAGCACAGAGGCATCCAGGAGGTGCAAGCTGTCCGGGGACTATCTGATCTCCCCAGAAAAAGAGGCTGTGATACTGCTGGCCATCAATACTGGTCACATATTCTATCGCTGGCCGTATAGGCACTTACGCAAGTTTGGACATATTGAGGTAAAGTTCCTATGAATTTCCCTCTATTGGAAAGGGTGCAAAAAAGAATTCAAACTGCATCCCCATATTCATGATACACCTGACATTCTGCTCAGATCAGTCACATAACTTTAAAGGTTACCCTTCTAATGTTTTCTATGGTTTGGCAGCTGGTTGGCTTAGCTTAGCACATAGACTTGAAATGGGAGAAACAGCAAGCCTTGCTCAGTCTGTCCAAAAGTAACATTATCAACCAACCAGCACTGCACGAAAACTGAAGTGTAACACCCACCACTATCATGTCTGTCGTAACTATTAGCTGGAGCCACATGCCCATTAGCTAAGCTTAGCTTAGCACAAATACTGTAAACATGGGGGAAACAAGCTCTGTCCAAAGGCAACAAAATCCATGTACCACTTCTAAAGGTCACGCATTAACACGTTACATATTGTTTTTTTATTCTGTACTAAAACTAAAGTGTAAAAACAACAAGTTACAGGTTAACTTTTGGATGGACCACGGCTAGCTATTTCCCCCCCCCCTGTTTACAGTCTTTGTTCTAAACTAAGCTAAGCTAAGCTAATGGGCAGGTGGCTCCAGCTAATAGTTACCACAGACATGATAGTGGTGCGTGTTACACTCATAGACAGTATATAATGGACCAATAGACCCCGTTGCTCTGGACGGAGACCAGTGAAGGATATTAGAAGCACTTTTCCGGTGATCTCTTGGTTTACTGCGCAGCCTCCAACTGAGAGAGACGACGTAAATGTCACGTGAGCAACGTGTCTGAAAGTTGTAAGTCTTCTGGTAGCTGTGCCAAGAGAAATCTCAATCATTCCCAATCTTACAGAGACAGAGAGCGTAGGTGTAAGGAGATAACATGGGCACAGGCTAATTATTGCTAACTAAAATGCTAGTTAACATCAGTAATTAAACCTAAACAGCTAATGTAAGTCCAACCTGCCTGAGAGCTTCTCCTGTACTATACGGTAATTCCTCTACTGTGTGACAGTAAGTCGCTTGGTTATGACACAATCGTTAGCCTATTTTTACAAAAACGTCTGCTACGGAGCCATAACGTGAGGTACAAGGTAATGGAGCCTTTTATACATTGTTGTGTTTCTTTACAACTAAACAATGGACAAATAGAGTCTTTAAACGCTTCAGATGTAAAGTTATTCGCTGTCAAAGTGACGTCAAAATGAATGGCAGTCAATGGAATGCTAACGGCGGGTGATCTCTTGTTAGCATCAAAGTGGCGCCATAACACATTCCAGACGCTCGCTTACCCCCTTGGTTACACTTCAGTTTTTGTGCAGTGCTGGTTGGTTGATATTGTTACCTTTGGACAGAACTAGGCTAGCGGTTTCTCCCGTTTCCAGTCTTTGTGCTAAGCTAAGCTAATTTGCTGCTGGCTGTAGCTGTATATGTGTGTATTCAATTTTCTCATCTATCTCTCAGAAAGAAAGCAAATAAATATATTTCCAAAAATGTCAAACTATTCCTTTAAGATGCGTGTTAATGCGTGTGATTGCAGGATGGGTTCAGCATTGAAGCAGGCCGTCACTGCGAGTCAGGAGAAGGAGTGTTCATCTTCCTGTCCAGACATGGTCTCCAGATCATCCAAGCTATAACAAAGCAGTGCTCTGTGGAGAGGAGGTCCTCTGTCCAGCCGCTCAGTCTCCATAGAGGATCATTATCTGACCTGTCTCCTGTTATCCTCCCAACCACAACCACCTGGCTCTCTGGCGCCTCCGTCTACAGTTCTGCAGATGGTTCTGATGACGCAGAGGACGAGTCTGACAATCACTACTCTACTATTAATGACAACCCTGAACGAAAATTTAAGCGGCTATCTCTTGTCGAAACGTATCTCTCTAAAAGCAAGGAGGATGTGGTAGGGGAAGATGAGGATGAACGGTGTCATTCCCTGGATGCTGAAAACCCAGACAATGACATTGACGACACCATTTATTACAACCTAAGGAGAGCCACGCCTCCTATGATCAAATGCGATGATCTCAAACCTGAGATAGACTCAGAGGGCATCTATTCGGATGTGAACATAACTGATTCTCCCTTAAATCCCCAGCTGCATCTCTTCTCGCCACCCATGCCTCCGCCCGTTCCCCAGCATCCTCCCTCCACCCTTCCCCAGTCTGTTCCCTACGCCCAACTCAAGCCCCGATACCAGCGTCAGCCCCCTGCAAATAACTACATCCAGCCAGGGTACAATGCACAGGCACAGGCACAGGCACAGGCAGTGGATGACAAGAAGGAGATGGAGGAGGCCATCAGCTCCTCTACCCATGTTACCCCCACTGAGGCCCCTGGCAGTTTTAAACACAGGCTGGCAGAAATCATTTCTAAGGACCTGGCAAAGTTCCAGCCACCTCTTCCCTCCGGAGCGGGCAGCACCACATTTTCTCAGTAGGCTATTAGTTAACAGACAGACTAGGAGGAGCAATTTGAGCCATGATAGACTGTCATGAAGCATAATTAGTTCCTTTTTTTTCTTTGAAATCCCCTCCGCTGGTAACATTAGTCATTAGATTTTGGCTTGCAGATGTTTGTTTATGTGTAGCCTGTAACGCATCTGGAATACAATTTATTCTATGGATTGTTTTTGCAAAAAGAGGATTCAAGTATTGTTGTTCTTCACTGCTGGGATGTTAGAGAAGCCATATGTGCTGCAGTATCTTTAATGGGACATTATTAGCTGGCAGGCTGAATGAACACTTTCATTGTGGGAATAGCTTTGAAAAAAAGTGTCCTTGTTAACATTCAGTGAGTTAAACAACATATTTGGAAATAGCTTCTTCTAGTTCATTTTATTCCTCGTTAACTCCCTTTCTTAAAGAGAATAAGTTGTTTTTGTCACATACAAATCAACAGCTTTGCAGCAACTACTGCATTTGACAGTCCGCTTCACGTAGTAGAAATAGTGACATGTCACTCACTCAGTATATTAAAATGTATTGCTGACCAAAAAAATGAAATATACAACACACACTCATGTCTTAAGTATATCTTTATTGTAGCAAAACAATCCTCATAAAATACCCCATAGCTATACATAAATATCAAAATAATTGTTTTGTATTTTTAATTTAGACAAATGTCACCAATGACACAGGGAATGTCTTTAGTGATGGTTCAGGGCATAAAGTGCATTTAAAAAAAAAGGCCTCTGGGTGTTCATCGAGGCCTTAGGAAGTAAATAATTCAAGATCTCAGTAGGTGTTTTGTCATTGGCAGTGCGTCATCTAAGCTATTAAAAAATAACAGGAGAATATAGAGGACTATCTGATATGATCAAGATGTCTACAAGCTGTAGTATTTGGCTCTCCTGGTTCATTCTATGACAGACACTGCGGCATAAACAGTGGGAATCAGTGGTTTCCTAGTTACTGTCTTCCACTCGGACTTTCCTCCGTGTCACTGAGGTGCGAAGATTCCCCATCACTGCTGTTGGAAGAAGTCATTGATTGATTTGAACCCAAGTCACTGAGAGAGTGAATCAGACTCCTCCTGGAGGTCTTGTCCGCTGCGCCTGGACGGGGACTCCTGCACTCCGGGTGAACCACACCGGTCAGCAGCTCCGACAGCTCATTGATGTAAATCTGCGCCATTTGGAGGGTGTCGTACTTGGACAACTTCCTCTCGTTTTCCAGCGAGGGGATGACGCTCCTCAGCTCGTCAAACGCCTGGTTGAGGCCGTGCATCCTTCTCCTTTCCCTGGCGTTGGCTGCGACGCGCCTGTGTTTCTGCGGGCCAAAGTGGCTCGCCCTGTCTCCCTCTGCTGCCTTGTCAGAGTCTGTCTCTGCGATGCCTGCAGCGGACACGCAGTCAGGAAGTTTGCTCATCGGCGCAAGTTTGTCCAGCGAGAGGCCCGCGTCTCCAGCGCCGTGCGCGTCCCTCCTGGAGAACGCATGGAGTGAATTAGAAGAAATCCAAGTCTTGGAGTTGACGTAGGGAATGTTGCGCTGAGGCAGCAGGGTGAAATCCTCTGGGTACTCCGGCCAGCTTGAAAGCTCAGCTTTTGCAGTCATCACGGCAATGGCCTGTGGTCGTGCACGGCAGCGAAAAGGTCACACAGAAGAGTCTGGCTGATGCTCTCGCTCTCGTCTCTGGAGAGGTTTGCACTGCGCCAGCAATTTATACAGCCTCCCCTCAGTCACCTTGGTGTCACTCCCAGCCCGCCGACAGCCCTGCAGCCTCAGGAGGCAGCAGCCAATCGCGCAATCCCCCTCTGACCCTGTCAACGAACAATTAGACAAAGCTCGACTTTTTTTTCTCCTATTGTGCATTGTAACTCAATCACGAACTTGTTGTTATCCTCACACGGGGGGGAGCCGAGAGTATTAATCATTTAAGAGCGTGGCTTATTTGTTTGAAAAGGTGATCTACTCTTGTTGAGTAAAGTCTGGTCCGCATGTCTGCTGGCGTTTATTATAGTTCCCCAGAAATAATAATAAAAAAGTAACAAGTGCGCATGCCGAAGCTGTTCTTTAACATGTCAGACTATTAATAAATAACTTGTGCTTGCAGCTTTGACTTCTTGAGAGTTTTCTTTCCCCCCGAATTAATTTTTTCCAGGTAGGCTATTTGAATTAATTATTTAAAAAGTTAAGCCCGTCAGATATTTTGTAGCTACATTTTTGTGTGTTGTGCAGTTTCTCATCATGAGCAACATGGAAGTGACTCCTTCATCGGGTAGGACCCTTGAGGGATATCTGGCAGCGTTGAGGTTTGTTCTCAAACAAACAGTAGGTGGACAATCTTTCGCGGATTATTTGCAGAAGAATAATAAAACGAACAGGTGGAAGGCCAGTCCTGAGACACACCTGTCTATAACAGAGCTATAACTGATAAGTTGTCCGAAGGCGATTTATGAATCATTTAACAAGAAGGGTCAAATACGCCATCATGCAAAACGTTCCATTTATTTCTATAACAATAACAATAATTATGATTATTATTGTTATTATTATTATTATTATTATTATTATTATAACATGTTATTTCCCAAGTGTGACCAAATCAAATCAGACGAATTCATTTTGATTAGTCACGTGGCCACTGTGCCTATCAGCTGGTGTCCCCTGGCACCTTACACACACACACACACACACACACACACACACACACACACACACACACACACACACACACACACACACACACACACACACACACACACACACACACACACACACACACACACACCTCTGTCACAACCAGTGTCACCCACGTCTCCCATATGCCGCGTGCAGCTACAACTCAGAGCTTCCAAACTGACACTCAGTGCTCTGACACAGGAGCTATAATCACTCATTAGGTCATCAATTACATGAGAGGAACCAGTTTAACATCCGCCCAGCGCTTGGGATGATGGCGACTTGGACAAATTTAGCATTCAGTGCCCCTCTCTCTTCTTCTTCTTCTTCTTCTTCTTCTTCTTCTTCTTCTTCTTCTTCTTCTTCTTCTTCTTCTTCTCTTTTGCGTAGGCTATGTGTGTGTGTGTGTGTGTGTGTGTGTGTTTTTTTTTTGTGTGTGTGTGTGTGTGTGTGTGTGTGTCAATAATCGGGTCGAGGCACTGGTAAAGAAAATCACCGTGACCTGCCTCGCCGCCAGCAGTGTAATGAGGCCTGGTCTTAGTTGAATAAATCGGCACGCTCTCCGTCCCGGGGTGTCCATTCATTTTTTTTTTTTCTCTTTTTTTTTGGGCTACATGAATATTTCATTCCTTCAGCCCCACTGCCAGCGCAACAGCCTGCATCCCTGCGCGCAGGCTTTAAAAATGCGGCTGCATTTCCCATCTGGTGCGGGGCGTGAGCGGGGAGTGGCAGAGAGGCCGAGGAGGTGTGAGGGACACTGCTCAGGTCAGCTTCTATACTGACCTCCTGCAAGAGAGAGACTGATGTCTCCCAGCAGCCAGGGAGGCGGAGGGAGGGGGGAGGCAGCAGGACTGGCAACTGGCGAGTTTGGGCAACTTTCAGTGCTGCTCCAAGCTGCCATGTTGGGGAGCTGTATGCAGTGGTGGAAGAAGTAGCCATACTCAAAGCTTTGACTTCATACCACAGCGTAAAACTGCTCTGTTACAAGTAAAAGCCCTGCATTTAAAATCTTACTTTAGTAAAAGTACAAAAGTATTCCAAATATAGCCTACTTAAAGTAGGCCTACTAGTGAAAGTAGTCCTGCAGAAATGCGAATTTCATAATCATATAGGCCAATTTATATTTACTAGATACTAATTATTGATACATTAATGTGTTCATCACCTTAAAGCTAATTTTAATAACTTTATACACTGCTGGGTATAGCTTAACCTCTAATAATAATAATAATAATAATAGCCCTATACCATAATATATTAGTTTATTTATATTTTGTAAAATAAATCTGAAAAGTAACTAAAGCTGTCAAATAAATGTTGTGGCGTAAAAAGTACAAAAATTGCCTACAACATGTAGTGGATTAGAAGCATAAGGTATAAAATGGAAATACTCAAAGTACAATTAGGACTACATGAAAATGATTATGTATAATACTTGAGTAAATGTACTTACCAGTAGTAACATTCCACCACTGCTCATATGCAAAATTCCACCCTCCCTTACAAGTGAAAGCGTTAACTGTAAAGTCATTTCCATATTTATTAAAAGGGGTAAACCATAATGCACAAATACTTCATTACAAGTATGCAATTAAAATTGTACTTAAAAGGAACACGGCGACTTATTGGGACTTGAGCTTATTCACCGTATCCCCCAGAGTTAGATAAGTCCATACATACCCTTCTCATCTCCGTGTGTGTCGTAACTCTGTCTGACGCACCCACCGCTAGCCTAGCTTAGCACAGATCCTGGAGGTAACCGGCTCCAACTAGCCTACTGCTCCCAATAAGTGACAAAATAACGCCAACATTTTCCTATTTACTTGTTGTGATTTGTAGAGTCACAGCGTGTACAAATAACAAGGTCACATGAGACACAGCCATCTTCTAACCGTATACAAACTGGGAACTATATTCTCAGAAAGGCGAAGCACTGCTACTTCTGCTACTTGGGCGGAGTGATTTGCACGCAGCACCTGAGAAGCCCCGTGGTGAGGAGCAGAGAGTAGCAGTAGTGCCTTTCGCCTTTCTGAGAATATATCAATCAATCTGTGAAGAAGCTAAAGTGCCAATAAGTCGCCATGTTCCTTTAAAGCAGCATGTTATGTTTTGGTTGGTGAAGGTGTAGGTCATCTTAACTGCTTTAAATATGGTTGGGTCCTTTAATTTATATTAATGCATCATATTTTACAAACTTTAAGTCAAATCTGAATCTGCAAAGTAGCTTTTAACAATTGGCTCGCCAATAAATCTAGTGGAATAAAAAGCACAGTCCCCGTCCCCGTTCCAAAAGGCAAGTTATCAGAGGAATCGCTGCGTGAAACCCAGAACACACTCAAAATGGAACACAGATAGAGATTCCTGGCTCCTTGACTCTCTGACTCATGATAAAACAGGAACAGGTAGGCTGTAAATACTGCTGACTGCAGCAGAATGTAAACAAGTTGGATCAATTTGTTCACAGTAAGGAGCTGTGTGTTCTTTGCCTTCAAGTGCTCCTTGTAAACTCCTTGAACAAGCTGTAGTGTCACATGTAACATCGCACAATGCAAAAACAACAAACGTTGTCAAATGTTGGCACAAAATGCCTCAGGAACCTTGCAACACCGTTTATAGCCAATAATTGGTTGGACGATATGTCACCAACTTGGCAACCAGAGCACCATAGACAACTGCAGCTGCCAGAAGACGTTGGTGATGGACCTGGCAACAGTCCCAACAGTTTATGTTGACCCGTTCAAACCCTAAACCCCAACCAGCCAACCACAGCAGCATCCTTTTGTGTCAACACATGCTCCATGGCTGCTATTTAACTCTTATTAACCATCTAAAGTTGTAACAGCGCACACTGTAGGTGGTTGTAACTGGTGAGCATGAGTAATGCCTCTCAACCAATCACACTGTTTGGTTGCAGCTGAACATCGTAAAATACTGCATGCACTGAATGTTTTGTAGCAGTAGTCGGTTCGTCGTGGGCTGATAACAGAGAGAGTCGGAGTAGTTCCAATTATAATACATTGTCTCATGTTCTAATTTCTTGTAAATGAAGTAGGCCTAATAGTGAAATTAAAGCAGTCCTCGTTTCACTGGGGACGCCTTTAAAGCTCCTCAATTATCCCTGGGGAACCGTGGCCCCAAGCGATCTATAATGAATTCAACTCTATTTTTGGAGGCTTTCGTTTGAAGTGTGGTGTCTGTTTCATTGTACACCTGTTCAAGACATTACAACACCTCATAAGAACAATACAAACCACATCTAGACTCAGAACACTTATAATTTATGGGTCTGTAATTTTGTAATAATTTCCCAATGAAAAAAAAAGGTAATTTGGTGCTAATTATAAGGGAAATTGGATTTTTGTCAAAAGAATTGCTCCATTTAAACCCAAGTAACTATTATGAATTTATTATTCATATGTTAAGTTCTATGCTTGCCTGTTTAATTAAAAAAAAGTTCACCTGACCTGCTGATTCTTTTGATTACCCTCCATTTGAATGAATTAATTGGAAGTGTACCAACTGAACACTGTCTCCATTTTCTTATAATCACTATTACATAGACTAGTTATTTCCATGAACATTTCACGGAAATAATTTGGAAATCAGTCACTCTAAAAAAAAAAAAGTACAACTAAATGATCAAAGGTTTGATTACACTACTATAGGCACAATTTCATAAATACATCCCTAAATAAATGAATGTAAACATTGTAATATTGCTTTTTTTATGTGAATTTCAATATTATACAATACACATTTTATTGTGTTCACTCCTTGTGACCCGACCTTACTATAGGCCTACATTTATGCTTTTATCATAAATATATAACAGCACAGGCTACAAACAGGCCTACATGAGTTTACCTCAGAAACAATGAGTAGGGTTTCCTTCCTCGCCGTCTTGGGTCTTGTATACAGTGAGCCATCGTTTTGCCTTGTGTCTCTCTGTTGTTTTAATTAAAGACTCCTTAATTTCGCAACAATAGAGCGTTTCCATTTTTTCCACACAATCATGCACCAAGAACAGTGAACCTCTTGATGTTGGGAGCCGTCTACTCTGTAATTATCCCCACACACCCGGAGCTATACGGAGGTGGTTCTCCTAAGCAAAGAGAGAACTCTTAATGCCGGGGTTTCAGACGCAAATTAGGACAATTAGCGGCCTCATTAATTTGGGGAAAAGGAAGTAATATTCTAGTTAACGTAACGGTTCATTAAGTCAATATTATCTGTGGTAGGAGGCTAATTTGATGAACTCTGAGCGAAGGACAATAGGAGACTATGCTGAGTCTGCAGGCCTGAAATGACTTTAGTTTTTGGGCATGTTAATTAACACGTTTCGCTGTAAACATACCGCACATTTCATCGCGAGAGTGGCTGCACACCCGGCTGCTCCACTGAATTGGAAGGAAATGTCGCGATGCCTGAAATCCAGTCTCTGCAGGGGGTCTTTTCTGTACGCGACGCAGGGTATAGACGGGCCCCGCGGGGCCAGCCGTTAACGCAGCATGACTGGATAACAAAGCAGGTCTTCAAAGTCAGACCTGCACCATTGATCACAGGTGTTAACAGATGCCTTTTGTATGACACGTGTCTTACAAAAACGGCATTTAAGTTATGTTAAGTAAGCATGCTATTCCAAAATGTACTGTGATTACACATAGGCTAGCAGTTACTCGAGTACTAAGTATATACTTTGAAGTACACCAAACATGTAGGCTATTCTTGGCAGGAATCTATTTGTTCAAACCTTTATCACTTGATCACAATTTCTTCATGTGGGAGAGGACTACTTTTTACTCAGTTAGTCTACAGTATTGAAGTAAAATTTTAAAGTAGACTACTTTGTACATCTCTACTTATTTCTCACTACATTTCAGAGGCAAATATTCTACTTTTTACTCCACTGCATCTATCTGACAGCTCACTTTGCAGAATAAAATTGTATTTACAAAATAAATGATCAGCCTCTAAAATATGACGATTTGTTATACAAAACTGACAGTAGCCTATATAAAGTAGTACAACTTAAAATGTTGCTTACATGTTGATGTATCCGTGATAATATTCAAATAATGTAATATAGGCATACATAGCCTAACATGAATGCCCAAACATATTTTTCTATTTTTGTCACCTCAGGATGAAATGAGTTTTCTGCTCATCCGTTCGAGTGCTTTAATCAATCTTAAAAGAGAGGCTTTCCTTCATGTATGACAGGCTAAAAACGCAGTTCCAAGTGAGCTCTTTTCTTGTACCAGCACACCATATGGCATATAGGCAAGCATGGTGTAGGCTCTTAAAGACCCAGTCCATCAAAAGAAGAAGAAAGGCTTCCAGACACTTGAGCATCGGGGACTCTCAGAGCTGTCAGCGGTGTCATAAACACTGACAATGTGTAATGGATGCTTAGGCTAATGTGCTCATAATACCATGTTTACATCATGTTTTGATGTACAGACAAGGATATAATGAAATATAACGATCATAAGGGAGTATCTGGTAGTTGCCAAAACGCACAGCCTTATATATGGTCCTTATGGAAGTTGTTGATTTTACTTCAAACATTTTAAAATACACTACTGGTTAAAAGTTTTAGAACACCACCCCATTTTTCCAGGTTTTTATTGAAATTCATGCAGTTCAATGTATTATTGTACTCTGAAATTAAACAATAGAACAAATAAATAATTGAAGTTAAAAAAGAAATCATGGAATCAATTTATAAACCAAAATGTATTCTACATTTTTGATTGATCAAAGTAGCCCCCTTTGGCAGATATAACAGCTGAACACACTCGTGGCATTCTTTCTACAATGGAAATCAAATATTCTTCAGAAAGTTCTTCCCAACTCTGTTGCAGAAGTTCCCATAAATGTGTGGCACTTGTAGGTTGCTTTGCTTTCACTTTTCTGTCCAGTTCATCCCAAACCAGCTCAATGGGGTTTAAGTCTGGTGACTGTGCTGGCCACTCCATGTTTGTAAGCTTACCATCTTGTTCTTTTTTGCTAAGGTAGTTCTGGCATAGCTTGGACTTATGTTTTGGGTCATTATCTTGCTGTAGGATGAACCCCTGACCAACTAGGCGCATACCAGAGGGTACTGCATGGCGCTGCAAAATGCTGTGGTAGCAGTTTTGGTTCAGGGTGCCTTTCACTCTGTACAAATCACCGACCCTGGCTCCAGTAAAACAGCCCCAGACCATCACGCTTCCTCCTCCATGTTTGACAGTTGATGTCACACACTGAGGAACCATCCTTTCGCCTACTCGACGGTGTACAAAAATCCTGCGTGATGAACCGAAGATTTCAAATTTTGATTCATCAGTCCATAGCACCTTCTTCCAGTCTTCAGTAGTCCATTGACGATGTTTCTTGGCCCAGGCAAGCCTCTTTTTCTTATTCTGACGTCTTAGCAATGGCTTTCTTGCTGCAACTCGACCTATCAAACCTGCAGCTCGAAGTCTTCTCTTTACAGTTGAAACTGAGACTTGCTTATTATGACCACTATTAAGCTGTGCTTGAAGCTGTTGTCCTGTGAGCTGCCTATCACGCAAGCTGTTGACTCTCAGAAACTTGTCTTCTGGTTGTGTTGTGGCTTTGGGTCTGCCAGACCCCTTCCTGTCAGAGTTTCCCCCAGTTTCTAAGTGCATTTTGATGGTGAAGAATACTGTACTCACCTTGACTTTCTTCGCAATTTCTCTGTAGGAAAGACCAACATTCTTAAGTGTTATGATGGTCTGTCTCTCTTCCATTGTTAATTGCCTTTTTCCCGACATTTTTATGGCAACACACTACTTTCTGCAGTACTGTTCAAATAATGCTCACGAGGGTACGGTACCACAGTGTGTTCCAACAATACTTTTATACAAACAGAGGGGGTTGTAAGTAATCCAGACAAGTTGGAACATCTGTGGGAATTGGTAGCACCAACTTTCAAAACTTGATCAACCTCCATTGCTGCAGAACAGCTTTACGTTGTTAACCCATTTCTTGTTCCCTGAAAAAGGCCTTTTTGTAAAATTCTGAAATGTATATTATTTTTCAGTTTTGGGTAACCAGTTTTTAATCTCAGGCAGTTCACCACTTACCTTTGTACCATTTTAAGCCATTCATTGGACTTGAACTGCTAACATTTCAATAAAAAACTAGAAGAATTGGGGTGTTCTAAAACGTTTGACCAGTAGTGTATAATCAAGACAAAATCACTTCATCTATACACTGTGTAGCAGTTCAATAAGACAATCCTGTAATACACTTTTGTAAAACATTTAGTTTGTAATTGTTGTTCACACTGAGTCAGAGAGGTGATGATATATATATATATATATATATATATATATATATATATATATATATATATATATATATATATGCAAACCAAGTACACAAAATATTATAAACACATACAACATAAACTGCATATACTAACATAACTGCAGCTGCTTATTTTTAGGCCTTTATTGACAGGACAGCTGAAGACATGAAAAGGGAGAGCGAGGGGGAATTACACGCAGCAAAGGGCTGCAGGTCGGAGTCGAACCTGCGGCTGCTGCGTCAAGGAGTAAACCTCTATGGGCGCCCGCTCTACCAACGGAGCTGCCCTGGCGCCCATAAACTGCATTTTTAAGGTACCACCAAACTGAGTCAACACACAAACAACGAAAGTAGCACTCTCAATGAACTTGATTTTTTTTTTATCATGTAGTTATTGTAACATTTGAAATATATATCTCTTTTATTTGGTGCAGGCTAAAAAAAGAATAACTTTGTTTCACTGGTGTCTCTGCTGCTTGGATGGTTTATTTAATGGAATTTGAGTGATTTTATTTCTGAATGTGGTTCACTAAGCTCTGGTAGCAAATATAACCAGAAGGTTATTTGACAGCTAAAAAAAACTAGTTGAGTCAAAGAAAGTATTATTTGTAAATATAATATATGAATATGAGGAATGTATCAGTGTGTACCTGCCTGAGTTGACATAAAAAGGCCACATACAGTAAATCAAATCAAATCCTGTAGTTTTACCAGATACCACCAGATGGAGACAACACAACATACTTGCCACAGACAATCATGATGTCAAAATAAATATTAAGGGATGTTTTATTTTTCAATCCAAAAAGGAAATCATACATAATGATTATACAAATACAATAGCACACTCCAACCAGCTAAATGATTCTTTAAGAGTTGATGGGGTTATTTAAAACCAGAAGGATATCCAGCAGGCGGTGGACAGTTGTCTGAGAAGGGGATATCTCTGGAGGCTCCAGCGATGGTCAACAATCAGAAAGCTATTTACTGTGAGGATTAAGATGGGAATCTTATCATAATAAGGCCTCGCTCAGTTCACTAGGGATTACGTCCCTCATGATACGGGCCGTGATAAGATGTGAATTCATAGTAGAGCAGCTGCCACTCTAAACCTCATATCCTCCAAAAAACTTCTCTGGTGTGAAACACAGGAAGATCTCATTTTCATCATCATTGATGAAGTAAACCCTGATAAGAGAGCACCGTTTCAGCCGGAGAGTGTCACGCAGCTGTCAGTAGAGAGCAGTAGCGCTCTGCGTTTGGAGGCGAGCTGAAAGTCGAGCAGCATGTGGCTGTTAGTCAGTTAAGATGAGCAGCACTTTGTCCAATGACCTCTGTCACATTGCCGACTGAATTAAACTCGCTGCACAAAGTGAAGGCTGTTATGAAGTCATATGGACATCTCAGAATCAAGCAGGGCTGTTTTCAATAAGTGATCCTTTAAAAAGTTCATGACCTTCCATTTCTTTAGTGCCTGGAAAGTCAGTCCACTGCCTTGAGGAAAGGATGGGGGACTATTCACATCCTCTTTGACTTCCTTTCTTCCCCACCGTCTTGAATCTGAGGAGGTTCCCCAAGTTCAATGATTCCCAATACTGGGAGTGGGATGATGCAGGGAGTAGGAAGCACAAGATTTAGAGAGGAAAAAAAAGATTGATAATTATGTCTGTCATAATCACGGTCACGAGGGCTAGCTCAACAAGATTATTTCGTTAGACAGAGAGTGACAGCCACAACCAACTTCAATTATAAGCGTGCCATCCCTGTAATTTGGCAGTAAAGATTGTTCATCAACCTTCACTATGGATTTTCTATGGTCGATTAATGTAATTGGATTGAGAATCACTGATGTCTCAGTCTGATCTGACATCTGGGCTGATGTCATGTTTTGCAGCAACAGGCTTTATCTGCATATTTGTGGCTTTTGAATTTTGGGGCGTAGTTGAGCATTTGCGGCAAGTGTGTGTGAAGTAGAAAAAGCCAGAAAGTGAGAGAGTGAAAGTGCCTCGAGTGTTTAAGGTGACAATGAGGCAGCAAGTCCGTCTCTACGAGGGGGCATGTATAAATAACCTTCATTATGAAAAGAGCATTTTTCTGCACCTGCCTGCTAATTGTTCTCACACCGACACTTTGAATTGGTGTGATCTCTCCTTTTAAGGCACTAACTTCAGATGGGGGGGGGGGTATTTAAGGGTGGTAAGGAAAGAGAAATTGAGGGAGGTAGAGTAGGGGGGAGACTGCTGGTGGTAAACTGAGCAGAGCTGATTCGCTCTTATAATCCTTCAGTGATTTCCATCTGTAACGTGGGTGCCAGAGGATTAGTGCCTCCTGCATGACACTCCCTGTCCATTCCGACTGCCCTCTTCTTAGTCTTCCCGCATATAGTAAAAGATAACATGTTGATGTCATAAATCTTAGGATTTGTCCAGGACGTATATTCGCGAACCCAGAGGCTAAAATGAATAGAAATCATTAGCACCTTGTCCTTCATTGTGATCCTCAGTCTGCAAAGTGCAAGTGAGGGTGCCAGGGGAGAGTGCCATAGGTGAGCTTCTTGGCTATGGGAAGCAGTGAACAGAGATAGATGAGACTAGCGAGGTAAAGGTGAGGGGTGAGAAAGAAAGAAAGAAAGTGGGGGAGACTTGTAGGAACTGGAGTGTGTAGTCGAAGGGAGGAGGAAGCTATTGTATAGGATGAGAGGTGGAAAGCATGTGTTATGCCTGTGATAGCTCAATTATCTCCAACATGGACAACTGCTTTTACTATATGCTTTAACCACAAATATACCACAAAGTTGTCTTTTTATTCATCCTCAAAAGAGATTTTCTGTGTCTGAGTCCTGCTGCATTCACATTTGTGAAAGATAACAAGCAAATCGTGTTTGTTTGATTTATTCAGTTTGAGACAGAGGGTAAACCGACAGACGGGCAACGCTGGTGTTAAGTGCTGACTGACATGCCTGTGTGTGGACTGAACTTGCTGACAGGAATCAAAATTCCTTCCTGAATTGTTGAAAGACAAACAAACCAGATGGTGAAATATTTGCAAAATCAATGCACACACATGCTGTACCCTTTGTGCAAATGTTTGTCTTGTTCTAAGGGGAGAGTTCGATTTCTTCTTCTTCAAGTCACTTTTGAAGAAAAACACAACTGACTTTGTCTGAAGGTAAAACCACAATAACGACTGAACAAATGAGACGAAATATACATATATGTATTATTGAGCTTTTAGAGGCCATAGAGCTTTATGTGTTATTTTTGGACAGTCAGGTTAGCTGTTTTTCCTTGTTTACAGTCTTTATGCTAAGCTAAGCTAACCAGCTGTAGCTTAATATTTCGCATATTTCGCATTTCACAGATATATTAGTGGTATTGATCTTCTCTTCTAACTCTTGGCAAAAACACAAAGTATTTTTCCCAAATGTCAAACTATTCCCTTAAAGGTCCCGTGTGGTGTTTAGTTGTTCATTATCAAAATCTGTGTTGCCCGTTCACAAACTTGTCCTTTTTCATGAATATTTACCTCCACCATCAATTACAAGTATTCCTTTTGGCTTGAATTTTTTTTGGCATGAACTGGGGTAGACGCTCCATATTCATGCGCCATCTTGAAATACGTTAGCCGGTAAGGGACATACAGGACATACTGCTCCGCCTTTCACGTTTTCTCTGTCACATGATAAACTCACAGGTGCTGCTAATGCTGCTAATGGGTATCGTAGCTTCCAGGCCCCGGCAAGTTTGAAGAAGGAAACATGGGAGGACCACACGTATTCAAAATCTAAATTTCAGGAACAGGAGTATTATTCTTCGCCCAGAAAAAGGATATTGAAAAGAGCAAGAGACCGGCTTTTTGAAGTGTGAAGGCTACCGTAGCTGTAATACGTACTTTGAACTGCGTGGTGCGAGAGAGTTGATTGCGATATATGATCTCAACACTACACGGGAGAAATTCCTACACATTGGACCTTTAAGTAATGCTCACAGAGTCCGTAGTCAGTAGTCCCGGTAGACAGGTAGCAGTGCAAATGTCAACACAAAGGCTTTTACAGCCTCAATTTTTGTTTGTTGTTGGGTCTGACTAAGATCCCATGATGCTGGCTGTTTGGGCTTTTGTTACTTTACAGCCTTTTTATTGTCCCTCTGTACAGTATAACAGTGATTTTGCATCCTATTGTTAAATGTAGAAATGACCAGGCCAAACCTGTCACCCACATGAAGGATCACACAATTGACAGCAACCCAAACACAGTGCAGAACATGACAAAAAAATTCAGAAAAGATACAATACTTTAGATATAAAAAGTGGCTGAAGACAGCTGCAGGGCATCAGTAAACCAGGAGGGTGGAAACAGAGCGGAATCATGGCTCTTTTGTTTTCTTGCTTTGGGCAAGACTTGTTTTCCCTCACACTCACTCACTCACTCCTCACTCACTCACTCACTCACTCACTCACTCACTCACTCACTCACTCACTCACTCACTCACTCACTCACTCACTCACTCACTCACTCACTCACTCACTCACTCACTCATTCTCACACACATGCTTGAACGCAAGTCCACAATAAAGGGTCCACGATCAAAAACATGAGTGAATTCAGCTTGACAGGGAATTTTCGCTTTGCTTTGACAGCCATTGTTGGACTATGAGCTTGTCCAGGGCTGAGTGGCATCCCTGCAAAGAATAAAGAATGGTTATTACAGAAAACGATCAGGGAGGTGTTGCTGAGAGGAGGCGGGGTGCCCAACATGCCTGGCAACCCAAGGTCAGATGCAAAGCCCTCTGGCAGGAAGTGCTGTGAGGAATGGCTATGTCAGTCAGAAACTTGCCTCACCTCCTTGGACCTGTCAATTTGCCGGCGATAATTAATCTCTCTCTGGTTAAATATAAAGATTGCAAATCACAGCATGATCCTGCACCATTAGGGGGCCTTCATCTGTCAGCTACAGACCTTGGCTAATGGCCCTTTGTAAGCAGAGTATTGGCTGAGGCAACCCACCAGCCACCTACGGGTCCTCCTCATCATTTCTTTCTCATGGAGACACCCCGCCTTCAACGGCAGAATGGGAGATAATCAGTCCGCAGGCATGAAGACAGCAGTTTTATGCCACCAAAATGATCATCCTCAAAACCCGAATCTTTAATTTACACTCACCCCTCCTCAGTACCATGTGTTAGTGAGGCACACATTATAACATGTTGGCTTAATTAATGATTCATTTTATAATTACACTGTAAGCTCAGTAATAAGACACTAATAAGGACCCTTCAAATGGACATCTTACCACTCAACTTCGGCAGGACTGCAAAGCATCTGTACTACAACCCCTTTAATAACAACTTATTAGCAAAACAGCTCAACTTAAGATGGATTATTATGCTGGAGGAGTGCTTTATTAATGACTAGAAAATGTTTACATTTGCAGACCTGATGGCTTATTGTAAAATGAAAAACTCATGACTCCTTAATATCGGCTTACTTTCTAATAATGCATCAGAGTTACCTTAATAAGTAATTAATTAAAGGGTTATTGGATTCTTGCCTTCAACTGTCTGCAGTTGTAGATATTATAAATGTTGTTAACCCTTGTGTGGTGTTCATATTTTTGTTACACAGCCAATGTTCCTGGGTCTGGTGGACCCACCACATTATTAGGCTTTTAAATCAATACAGCCGTAACAATTTATGTAAAAATACTCAACCTCAATTACCAATGATCATCATGAACATCATTTATGGTTCATATTTGCCATTTATCCCTGTGAGATCACATTTATGATCATATGATCATTTTGTTTTTGTTTTTTTGTGAGAAAACAAGGAAATTCAATTATAAAAAAGGTAAAAAAAGAAATAGAACCAAGATTTTTGATCATTATTGGTGCTTATTTCATAGAACTTAATCAGAACAGGTGAAAGTGCTTGAAATGTAACCATTTTGTAACTTTGTGTGGGAATAGCAGGTGCAGAAAGACAACATAGTATCATAGCACCTAACATTTACAGTTTTTTCCGATTGCTAAACGACAGTGGGCACAACTGGAGTCACATGTACAAAACTCAAACTACAGTCTGCACTACCAACAGTCACCTGAGCTAAACAGTTCACATCACCTGCAAAACTCATTTAAAGCAACACAACTCTTAACATACGTCTCAAAACAGGCTCAGTGCAGCCAAACACTATGCACAAGCCTCACTGAGATAACACGCACTGTCACTCAGAACACACTGAGGGTAAAAACACTAGCATCAAACACCAATACAGAAATTACAAACTTTCTCATCTTTACAGTTTGAACAATTTGAGTGACTTGACACTACTCAACAGTTTATTTAAGGAAAAAATATAGATTGTATAGCATACCAATTTTTACATAAGGTAAACAACAAGGAATGAAAATCAGCAGTTTTCTTCAATAAAGTATTTTGTCTCTAGTAATTTATGGAATTACTGGGGAAAAAGAACTAAAGGTACATAACAGTACCAACGAATAGTGTGACTAATCCTGCCTCTCTCCAGCATCATGTGGCAAGTTCTCTTCATCACATTGGATGTCTGCATCATCTCTAAATACAAATGAATGTGGTGTTTCTATTGCTTTCACTTCCATTACTTTCTGAAAAACAGTAAGAACGCAGTTTTACTATTGTAAAGATAGTGTTTTTCACTTTTTTTTATAGCTGTGTACATAACCTCAGACATCTTACCTGGACATATTGGTATCTTTGCTCTTTTACCTGTTTCTCTCAAACAGTACAGTGTAGAATTGTTTCATTCTTATTTGGTGTTTGTATACAAAAAAAGACTTTCTGAGCTTTCTCTGTATAAATACCATATATGTTCACTAACTAGTCTAAAACAAGACACCTGCTTAGGCTTTCAGCTAAAATTGCAATCAGCAGTGTTTGATAGGCACCAGACTGAAATCTATTCTGTTTTGAATGTGTGGTTTACAGTTTTGACAGCAGTGTGTTAGCATTTGAACAAAGTGCTGTAAATCTACAGTGTTGTGCATGTTGTGGTTAAAGTCATGGGATAAGTGTGTAGAGTTTTGAAAACTGTGTTCAAGCAATGAAAAACGAACTAGAGTTTGGTCCACATGAGCTGCTGCTGTGGAGACTGTAGTTAGAGTTTTGCACATGTGACTCCAGTTGTGCCCACTGTCGTTTAGCAATCGAAAAAAACTGTAAATACCCTCGGGTCCAGTTAGACCGAACACCTCATATGTAATAGTTATGTGTACTGTGTGCAGTCATTGAAAATAAGTCATTTTTTTATGTTCTTCACAGAAAATGAGCCAAGGCCAATGAGTTTGAGTTAGAAGAAATAATAAATAGCATAATTTTTCTTTTAGCAAACATTGAAAACGGGTCCCACAGACCCGAACACCATACAAGGGTTAATTATTTTGGTCCAGATGCTTGGCAAATCTTTTCCAGAAATGGTCAAACTATCCAATGGAGTGGTTTAACTAATAATGCAAAGAAAATTTTGCAGGACTAGGATAACGAGACAAGTTTTTTTTTGCTGATTACACATATATAAAACACAACTAAATAAGTGTTGATAAAGTAATAAGTCACACACATTTATAAAGTTTGCCTTATTAATATAACCCTGCATTCTCCAGTCACTCTGGCAAAAAAGCCGGCTACAGTTCCTCTAGAAAGTATGTGCATAGCCATACATGCATTCATGTCTGCATACTATACAGCAAGCAGGTGAACAAACAAATAAATACATGACTTACTTATTTTGTGCAACAGTTAATCTGCAGAAATGTTACATAGGTACTTGGATGACAGGCAACACGGACAAGCATCTATGCCTTCCCTCTTGACTTTTGAAGATAAAGCAGACACTCTGACATTACACAGTTTGGGGACTATCACACACTGAGGTTTGCAGAATTAACTGAATGGCTAATATATATCCTGTGACTGCTTGTGGCCTTAAAATAGGACATTTCAAGCTGTTACACAGGCTGGTCAGCATTGATGGATAATGGAAAATATATTAAATGAGCAGAGTAATGTGTGTCCTTCACATTTACACACCTTGTCTCAGTGCAAATTCCTTGCTAAACATCATTGCTATTCTGCATAGTCAGATTCAAAAACAGCGGCCATACAGTTGAGCCTTTAATTACAAGTACACAGCCCTGTGACCCACTTCATGGTAATCATTATATCACTTCACTGCTGCTTTCTGCAGAGCACCTTTTAAAAAAAAAAAAAAAAAAAAAAAAAATTCCCTCACATCCCTTTGGTCCCAGCATTACATCAACCATAATAAAGTTGTTAGTTTGTGTGCTTGTAGGGGGTAAACTCTGCGATAGTCTTTGAACAAGCTGTTAGCACTGTGCACTGTTGTGCTTGTTAAATGCTTTGTTGGAAGTTTGACACTCAGCTTCTCAGGCTGCACTCAACGCTACCAACGGTATCCTTAAGTCATGAGGCTGTTTCATGCTGGGCCCCCATGGGTGAGGGAGGGATGACAGGATAGCAGAAGAGGCAGACAACAAATGTGGGCACACACACACACACACACACACACACACACACACACACACACACACACACACACACACACACACACACACACATATACATACACATACACACACAGTCACCTTTAAAGTGTATGAGAGCTCCCTGATGCCAGTGCTGCCATACTGCATGACTAATGCAACCCGCGAGTCACTGTTTCTCCTCACCGAGTCCCCAAGAGCTGAATTAATTGCCTGTCATCATGGTAACTCTCCCTCTCACACACACACAAACTCACACTCACACTCAACACACACACACACACACACACACACACACACACACACACACACACACGCATGCAATGATCAAGATATAAATAAACCAAGTCAAGATGGCATTTAAGTGACAACCATAAACACTTTGTGAAACATTCAATGGCGGGCTCTTACTTTGGGGTTCCCATCAAACATATGGAACTCCTCCCTGAAATGCACATTACAACAACTATCAAGTGTTAATGTGGCAGGAATAGTTTGACATTTCTTAGCGAGAGTTAGATGAGACAGTCAACCCCTCCAATGTCTGTGTGCAATCTATCTCCTAAGTTGACATAAAATGTATATACTACTGATGTGTTTTGCCTATAGCTTTTTTTCCAAATTTGAAGGAAACATAATTGCTGCCTGGATTATATTCAGTGACGATGCGTTTTTGAGTATAGGGAGTGTGTCATTTTTTGTACTGCACGCAAGTGGTGGTCACTAGCTTTAGGCAACAGATTGTTTAAGGTTAGAGAAAGATCTTGGTTTTGGTTAAATGTTAATAAAGTAAAGATGTCCTGTCTAGTGCTTTGGACCTTTACAATAATAACCCAAGACCTAACCCTAACTACTGTATACTTAACTATGAACTGCATGCTTTATTGGCTATAAATACATTTTGTAGTGCAAGAGCAGATATTATAGGGAGTAAAACTTAAATTCATGGTCAGTAAAGTGTTTGCAAATATGATCTGTGTAAAAATATTGCAACCTGACACATTGCCTAATTAATTTTCATCATTATGTTGATAAAAACACAATTCAGGTAGCATTATGTTTTTCTCATAATGTAATTGCTGTTGCCAATTAATTGGTGTATAAACATAATTTCTAAGAGATAGGGTTGCTGTGTGTTTGGAGCAAGAGCTGGAAGGCAACTAGCTCAACTTAGCAAATTGACTGGAAGCAGGGGGGGAGGGGACAGCTAACCTGGCTCTGTCAAAAATACACCTGATAAAACTTTTAAAGCGCACTAAACACATTATCTAACACAGTTTACGTGCTATTCCAACATTGAACCTGCACTGCTGGCCTTGTAGTCACAGCATGAACTAGCTTCAATTAGCTACTTTAGTTGTGCTGTATACTGTATTTGTAGCACTGTAGTTTGTTAACACCCTGGAACCAGATATAAACAGTATAGCCCATTATACAGCTCCTTTTAAATTAGTGTCATAAATTGCATTTTATTTAGATGTAACTGCCAGCGATGCATACTTATTTTCACCAAATGGGAGATATTGTCGCTGTCTGATATATATGATATGAGAATCGCACAACTTTGATATTAAATACACTTGACTCATATACTCACAGAGGGAATGCAGTCTAGATACTGTAGATATAGATGATAAGATAAACATTTTCTTTGTATACCGCACAATGAACAGATAACCCTTTAATTTCAACAGCTTTGCATTCCAATTATAATGCACTTAAAAGACAAAGAGCTCGGCCTCCCTTTCTATTTGTCTGTGCTTTTAACCATAAACAACATTTGTGTTTCTCAACAGTTTGCTCAGAATGAAAGAATAATGGAGTGTCATTCCGACCCTCTGCCTTTGCATAATACTGTCTGAGTAATATAATGTCCTGTCTGAAAGTGATTCTTTTTAAAGGATTTCACTTTGTTCTGAGGACTGATCAATTCTTTAAAATGGGAGCCGCAGAAAGAATTCTCATCAGACAGCATCAGAGATGCGATGTGATCTGTGCATTATTTCAGACGGAGAGGGCTTTACCTTTTAATCACCTTACACACGTTTTACTCATGTATGTGAATTCTATGAAGGTAAATATGGTGCAAAACGTGAGAGCTTGTAGAATACAATGTGAGAACTTGCAGAACAAAAAAATTTAACTTGTATGTTAAAATTTGCACTTGTAAAATAAAAATTTGCACTTGTAAAATAAAAATTTGCACTTGTAAAATAAAAATTTGCACTTGTAAAATAAAAATGTGCACTTGTAAAATAAAAATTTGCACTTTGTACGTAAAATAAAAATTTGCACTTGTAAAAATTATTCACATTTGAAGTCACAAAAGAAAAAAACATGAGAGCTTGTAAAAAAATCTGAACTTGTAAATTGAAATTTGCACTTGTAGAAAAATATTCACAAATGTGTAGATTGATATTTGCATGAACACAATGACAGCTGCAAACTTGTAATGCAACATTTACTCATGTACTTTTTTTTTTTACTCAGGTTGATTTTCCATCACAACCACAACTCAGTGATTACAACCTCTCGAATCTGTCACTGTATGCGCTCTCTCGCATCACCAAGAGGCGAATCTGCGCCTCGACTTTTGCAACGCTTGTTGCGATACATTTGGTGCAAAACTAATTTGTACCTGTGGACTTAGGCTGTGGAGCTCTGATCCAACAGAACGGGGAAAGCAGGGTTTCTATCGCCAGATGAGGGACAACTCTGTCCGGCTTATTTAGCTATGTCGCATGGAAGCCTGGTTGAATAGCAAGCTAGCGTTAGCTAACTAACCAACCAGCCTGATTCTAAATAAATACCTTTTAATTATCTTAACACTTTTTAACAGTCAAACTGAAACACTGGCGGTGAGCTCCAGGTCCTGCGCGCGCGAGCGGACCGTCACCAGCGGGTATCGGCCAGCGGAGCAACATCGCTATTATTGCCAGAAAGCTTCGCTGCCGACCTCGACCGTCAGACTCAGCCCGGCGACACAGAGAGCCCCGCACCGGTAGCATCGGCACATCCCCGGCCATGACCACAGCTTGCTTTGCTGATGTTGTGCCTCACTGCCAATCATTGCACCCGCGGGCAGCAACAATAGCTTCTGCAGAATTACATCCACCTCGCGGGAGCGCGCAATTATTTTTGCCGAATAATGCGTCATCTCTTAACCCTCGTTGCTGCTGAGATTTGCACCCAGGTAGCAAGGAAATGATAGTCTGATAAAACATTGATGTCTCTAAACGTTGTAAAATTATAATCATCATTGATGAACATGACAAAGGAATGTATATAGCCTACATTTTAATTAAACAGTAGCTACTTTGCCTTATAAAATAATATTTCCCCTTATGGATGGAAGTCTTGGCAGGGATGCAGAACTTGGCACGTGTTACCCGCTGATGACGGTCCGTCTGCGGCTGCAGGACCTGGAGCTCACCGCCAGTGTTTCAGTTTGACTGTTAAAGTGTTTAGATAACTAAAAGGTATTTATTTAAGCTGGTTAGTTAGCTAACGCTAGCTTGCTATTCCACCAACACTAGCGGTGAGCTGCTACGGGTCGCGGGGCTCTCTGTGTCCCGCTGGAGCTCCGACTGCAGGTCGGGTCACGCGCACGCTTTCTGGCAATAATAGCGATGTTGCTCCGCTGGCCGATACCCGCTGGTGACGGTCCGTCTTGCGGCTGCAGGACCTGGAGCTCACCGCCAGTGTTTCAGTTTGACTGTTAAAAAGTGTTAAGATAATTAAAAGGTATTTATTTAGAATCAGGCTGGTTGGTTAGTTAGCTAACGCTAGCTTGCTATTCAACCAGGCTTCCATGCGCGCATAGCTAAATAAGCCGGACAGAGTTGTCCCTCATCTGGCGATAGAAACCCTGCTTTCCCCGTTCTGTTGGATCAGAGCTCCACAGCCTAAGTCCACAGGTACAAATTAGTTTTGCACCAAATGTATCGCAACAAGCGTTGCAAAAGTCGGGGGCAGATTGCCTGTGTGGTGATGCGAGAGCCATACAGTGACGATTCGAAGGTTTTAATCACTGAGTTTGTGGTTGTAATAGAAAATCAACCTGAGTAAAAAAAAGTACATGAGTAAATGTTGCATTACAAGGTTCGCAGCTTTCATTGTGTTCATGCAAATATCAATCTACACATTTGTGAATATTTTTTCTACAAGTGCAAATTTACAAGCCCACAGATTTTTTACACATGTTTTCTCATGTTTTTTCTTTTGTGACTTCAAATTTGAATAATTTTTACAAGTGCAAATTTTTATTTTACAAGTGCAAATTTTTATTTTACAAGTGCACATTTTATTACAAGTGCATTTTGTACTACGAATACGCAAATTTTTATTTTAGAAGTGCACATTTTTATTTTACAAGTGCACATAACCTGTATACAAGATAAATTTTTGTTATTCTGAAGTTCTCACATTGTATTCTACAAGCTCTCACGTTTTGCACCATATTTACCTTCATAGAATTCACGTGTGTGTGTGTGTGTGTGTGTGTGTGTGTGTGTGTGTGTGTGTGTGTGTGTGTGTGTGTGTGTGTGTGTGTGTGTGTGTGGAGGAGGGTTTGTTCTGCCGTTCTCTCTGTCCTCAGAGCTTTTCCTTTCCGTAAGACGCCAGATGTTGCCGTCTGCTCACTTGGGATGAGACTAAGCAGTCAGGTGTGAGAGAGACCCTCAACAACAGGATTGGAATGAAAATAAAGCTCTGCCATGTGTTGTTGTGCCTATTAGCTTGCAGATTTTAGCCAGAGACATGCAATTATCTGCCAAATTGTGACAAGGCTTTGTACAATCAGCACTGCTCCTTTGCAGCCTGACTAGGCTCAAGACTCAATATAGCTCAAGACTTATATATTGGTTATATGATAGAGGTTTACTGGCAACATTTTAAACACTGAAACACACAAATTATCGTCAGCTGTAAATTAGTTACAAAAAGTGAGTTGCTGACTATATTATGACTTATGATAAATCCTTAAATCTAAATATATTATTTACTTGGATGACCTTTTAATTTACAGTTACAGTTGTAAATCAATGGCTAGCCAAAAAACAAGAGGAGAATTTAGGTTCTCAAGAAGTAGTATCAGGTGTGTGTGTGTGTAACAAACTATAGTGTGTGTAGTGTGAAAAAGGTGCCCCCATGCTGACAAACAAGACAAAGATTGGATTCACACCAAATCAGGCGTTGCGGCGATTAGCAAAGGGTTGTGCGGCAATTAGCACAGAGTTGTGTGGCAGTGTAGGAGTGTCACTCAAATGGCGCATTTCTGTCTCCATTGTGTTCCCCTCTGCATTGTTTTTTGTCTGATTACTTGATTGTCCACCGCAGCGTGATTTTTTGCCAAAGGCCCCTGCGGTGATTTGATGCCTGATTTGGTGTGGATACACTTGAGTGTAGAGGCTCTGTAAAGCTGTACACTTTGAGCTAAATGTTAACATCACCCTGCTAACATGCTCACAATGACAATATTAAAAAGCTGATGTTAATCAAGTATAATTGTTACCATGATCAGTGTTGGGAGTAACGGCGTTTAAAGGAACACGCCGACTTATTGGGAATTTAGCTTATTCACCGTAACCCCCAGAGTAAGACAAGTCGATACATACCCTTCTCATCTCCATGCGTGCTGTAAAGCTGTCTGACGTCTCCAGCGGCATCAGCCCATCACAGAACAGGCAGGTGAATGGTTCCAGTAATCCTACTGCTCCGAATAAGTGAAAAAATAACGCCAACATGTTCCTATTTACATGTTGTGATTTGTAGAGTCACAGCGTGTACAAAAAACAACGTAACATGAGATACAGCCATCTTCTAACCGTAAACAAACCGGGAACTATATTCTCAGGCGGAAGAATATAGTACTTGGGCGGAGTGATATGCTCGCAGCAAGCCTGTCTGAGAATATAGTTCCTGGTTTGTTTACGGATAGAAGATGGCTGTGTCTCATGTTACGTTGTTTTTACCACACTGCGACTCTACAAATCACAACATGTAAATAGGGAATGTTGGCGCTATTCCGGTCACTTTGTCAAATGTCGGAGCAGTAGGCTAGTTGGAACCAGTTACCTGCAGGATCTGTGCTGGGCTAAGCTAATGCTGGAGCCGTCAGACAGCGTTACAGCACGCACGGAGATGAGAAGGTTATGTATTGACTTGTCTTACTCTGGGGGTTACGGTGAATAAGGTAAATTCCCAATAAGTCGGCGTGTTCCTTTAAGTATAACGGCGTTTAAGTATAACAGCGTTACTAACGGCATTATCCCATCGTTGCAACGGCGTTATCGTTACTGAGAATGTAAAGTGGCGCGTTACTACAATTTGGTTGAATGAAGCGCCAGGTGTCAGGCTTTGGCTACACATCAGCTGCCTTAAGAGAGCAGGGGTGGGGATGATGACACCGTTGCAAATGCGATGATGATTGGCTAGATGGGCGGATGCCCTGCTCACGCTGTCTCACTGCACGCTCTGACTACCACTAAACACCATATACTGTCTATGCTAAACACAAGACACCGACAATGGCGACGAGCCAGGGAAATTCAAAGGTAGCGTTCTCGAACTGGAAGTACTGGCACTACTTCTCGCTCTTTGAAATTAAAGGCAAGAATGTTTATGTAACATGCACGCTATGCCCAGGAAAAAAGACTTTATCCACGTCTGCCTCAAGCAACTCAAATCTTATGAAGCCCCTCACATCAACACATGCTAACATGACACTTGTTGCTGCTGCTAACCCAAAGCAACGCTCGATTTTTCGGGTCACCAACATCTTTGACGTTAAAGATGTTATAGAACGTAATAGCGTTATAGAACATAAAAATAACGTCACAGTTACTTTGCTGAGTAATTAATTACTTTTACAATTTGGTAACTGAGTTACTAACTCAATTACTTTTTGGGAGTAATTTGTAATTTGTAACTGTAACTAATACTAATTACTTTTTTAAAGTAAGATCACCAACACTGACCATGATCAACATCATAGTTTAGTGTATTTAGCGTTAATGAGCACTCAGCTCAAAGTAAGACAAAGGCTGAACGTTATTAGCTCTGCAGGCAACAATAACTCCCTGAGGAGGATGAGGATATGAACGGCTGTACAATATTTCATGGCAACTCCTGTTGAGATATTTCAGTCAGAACAAAAGTGGTGGACCAACTGACTGACTGACAACCAATATGTTGCTACTTGCTAGCAGCTAAAAACTTGAAGTAGCCTTTCAAATGTAAAAGATCGACATTTGAGAGCCTCTTAAAGTTTCAGCATGCAGGCCTTTTTTTCAGTGTTTTGGTACAAAACAAAAAAATGACCTGTTTGTCACAGAAATACAAATTCTGTGTTCATACTTTACTTTATTTAAGCTATCTTGGTAGCTAAGCAACAGCTCAGACAGGTAGCCTTAGTATAGGGAAAGAGTTTAGCCACTTTATAGCATATGTTTCTATAGGTCATGTCAGTTCCAGTCTTGTTTACCTCTCATAGATGCATTTATAGCTACCAAGTAACATTTGCCCTGCTTCAGAGGGCAGCAAGGAGTCTGATGCCTTGCTCAAGGACCTATCAGCACACCATGATGTTGTGAGTGTACTATAGCAACACATGGGACTTCAGCTAACCTCCAGTAACTAACTGGCAGCTGGAGCACACCTAGCTCCGAGTGGCGGGGATCAAATCGAAAACACCGGTAATTGGGTGGCCTCTTTACCTCTTGGCCAACTCGCCACCTCTCCAGAGTCCGAATGTACTAATCCACTTATTTCTCATGATCATGGAAGCAGTTGACACAACTTGAGAAAAATCGAAACATAATTTTGTTATCCTGGTAGGTGACAAATCCTTTTCACGTGCCTCACAAACAAAGAAAATCATCTCTATCGTCTCTATTTTTCGGAACTAGCAGAAGACTCAAGGTGCTGTGCGGATGAGGATGATGTATCGCTATGTCTTTTAGTTGTGAGAGGCAGAGAAACATTATCACATTAACACTTGATTTCCATTTTCCATGAATAATTTCTTTTCTGTTCCATTTTCAGGAACATATTTCATCTTTCAGCACAACCGAAGAAAACTCTATAACACCAGTGATGCTGCTTACCACTAAATTAGGATTTACTGTTGAAATTAAACATGAAGCATTTCTAAAATATGCCCTGGAAATGTTATTACCAACAGTCCACTGTAATTACACAGCCTGACAAGCAGCCATTGTTATTCTATTATCAGCCACAACACAGTGACAACTGTCCAAGGTGTCTGCTAATTGTCCTTTAATATTTATGTAGTTTTCTGTCATATGTGCTGCAACACCCCTGCAATGTGAAAATCACTGTTGTTGTTGTTGTTGTTGTTGTTATTCACAGGATATTATGATATTTGACCAGATATTCCAATAAATTAATTCCAGGATAACAGGCTATGGCTGGGTGATAATAGCACCTTTCTATTGACACGGCTTTCACACAGATCAAAATGTAATGGGCTTCATAATTAAAAGTGATGATTCATTTCCCCTCTGTTTAGCCTTTGTTCGAGCAAAACTAAATGAAAGGTTGACATTTCTCAGATTACTTCCGATTAATCTTGTCCAGCCTACTGTGAGTGGCAAATAATAAACTACTAGCTTTGCCTTTGAACCCTCAGGACATCCACAGGCTTTGCCATTCAGACCAAGCTGGCAAGAAAACACCTTATTAAGTGTGTGTGTGTGTGTTTTTGCCACATAGCATGCCAGACAGTAGTACTGTTGGTTATTATCACAAAAGAAGTTATGAAGAACGTATTGCTCGTGTCAATTCAGTGTATTGTTCTCTGAGTGCAGTAACTACTTTTCTGTCACCCCTTGCAAAATTGGCAATGAAGTGGTACTCCAGCGATTTAATATTGCACTTTCATAAAATTGGGGAGCTTGTAAGAGAAAAACAACAATGGTCAAAATTAATGCAGCAGAAGCCAAATTTTCCTGAAGTTATAATTCATTCTGCATTTACATTCTGTAACTATCTCTCTACAGAGTTTTCATCATTCATATAGCATCATATTTAGTGGGGACTCCGCCCATCCCAGAAGGGATTCAGATTCCCTGCCTATCAGTGTTGCCACAGTTACTTTGAAAAAGTAATTTAGTTACTTTACAGATTACTTGATTTTAAAAGTAACGAAGTTAGATTACAAGTTACGTTATTAGTTACATTCAGCAACTGCCGACAACACCCCCACAGCCTCAACATAAAAATGACAACTGGTTTACTGTGAGGCAGCTCGGCATTGCCAGTAGTAGGGATCTGGTTTATTATGGCACGAAAGAGAGTGAGTCAACCGTGTTTAAGGGCAGCATTTCCTCTACAACATAGGCCTACTGCCCGACCAACTTCTTCAACTCTCCCCCACTTACTGGTTTTGCACCGAAGTCCAGCTTTTGTTGTTTGGGTGGTGGGGGACCTCCTTCTCTCTGCTTCGCACCACCTGCTGAGACTTGCTCTGTAAGTTTGACTGCAGTGCTGCAACTCCAAATGTTTCTTCAAATTTGACGTAGTGTTTTTGTAGCCAGATAGCACTTTGTCGCCACCAGCACAAATATATATATTTTGACAAAGGAAAATGACAAAAATAGTAACGCACAGTGACTTGGATAAGTAACTTTAATCTGATTACTGGTATGGAAATAGTAACGCGTTAGATTACTCGTTACTGAAAAAAGTGGTCAGATTACTGGCATCACTGCTGCCTATGCACCAGGGATTCACAGGAAATGATGCATGTAATCCAGAGTTTAGAGTTAATCCAGAGTAAATTACATTTTATTGATACCAGCCTTACTGTTTATTGTTCACTCCCCTACAGCTGTATCAGAGGTGTATGTGTGTAGGTGTAAGTTACTTCCGATGCAAACCTGACCAGTTCCTACTGCTAGTTCACATTAAAACCGTTAATTTGGCAAAACACAGGTGTTTATTTTATTTATTTATTTTTTAATTGTGAAGTGTCAGTGAAAGTGTAATGCATTTGTGTGACACAATCATTCATCAAAAATGCATATACAAAAGACATGGGCATCTTTGGCAATTTTATGACATCCATTTAAATGTATTTATTATGTGTTTCAAATGCGTAAAATCAGTGGTTTGATGCACCACCCGGCCAACAGGCTCAGTGACCCAAATCAAACATGCATGCTGGGTGTAGGCCTAGCTAACATGCTGGTGGTCTTCCAGTGGGGATTTCTCCGTTCACGGATGATTTTTCACCTGATGACTTGTGAGGACTGCTCAAAATGTTTGGAAACTGTGAGGAACGCAGCGGGACAGAGAAGCTGAGAGTGGAGGTGGACTTTTGCATCGGGAACGAGTTGAGAAGTTGAGCGGACAGAGGAGGACTTGTGCGGTGCACATGTTGTGCCCCTGTAAAAGGGGAAAATAGAATGAACTACACGGACACGATGTTGCTTCACTCAAGTCCAATGTTGTAATGTATTTTTTCAGTAACATCACAGTAGCAGAGTTACAAGATGTAATAAACCATGTATTTTCTCTGTTCACAACACAATAATGTCCCTTTAAGTAACTCAGTTTTGAGTAAGTAACAGTGAAACTATTTTCAATAACAAAACAAAATATATCTTAGCTGCACCTAACAAAATGGTTCTGCTATGCATTTATTATTAACCCAGAATAATTGATAATTTTACTTCAGTTGCACTAACCGTATCATTTACAATCTTACTTCAGTTGCACTAAAACAAAATATTCGCTTCTGCACATTTAACACCGTATAATCAACACTATTATTATTAAACTGCAGCAATAGCATTCTGATACAAACAATATAGAAACTAGTGGACACAGGCAACGGCGATATTACATTAATGTTAGTAGCACGCTTCACCTAACTTCATGTGACGCAGTTCGCATGCAGGCCACAGTAGAGCAGCACGTTTACATTCAATCTTCAAAATTCACATGCTTGAGTTATCACAGTAACTAATATTTTACTCCCTTACAGAATTAAAACACATATTCATCGATCAAACATCCCACAACCTTCATTCTTACCTGTAAAAGGGGAAAATAGAATGAACTACACGGACACGATGTTGCTTCACTCAAGTCCAATGTTGTAATGGACGAGCGGAAGCCACACATTCCCCTACAGTTCGGACAAGGCATTAGTAATCGAACACAGATTAACAACTCAGCTAGTGCTTAAAACCGGAAACAAATAAAAACTTAAGGAAACAAAGAAATACTGCAAAATGTCCTTTCAAATGCATTTTTTCCCATAATCTCATAGGTATCTTAGACAGCATTTTAAACACAAATCACCTTTTTATCCTATTTATCTTTTAAGCCTCTTTTACCTGACAAGGTCAGAGCAATGGATTACTGATCTACAGATCATAGTGCATTTCAACTCAAAGAAATGAATGACCATCTTTTTACCCAAGCAGTGCAATGAATTACAGCATTTTAACTTAGCAGTTTTAGCTTATGACTGACCATCTTTTCAACCAAGCAGTGCAATTAATTACAGTATCTTAACTTAGCAGCTTTTAGCTTATACTTTTATGCACATTTTTAAGTATCTTTTAACCTCTGGATGTATTTCCATTCAATGTGTTCAAAATATCACTGTTACACACTCCCCTCAACACAGATGTCGTCCCCGACATCCCGACTAACAGGTAGGTAACATCCAAAGCAGTCAAACAGTGTAAACGATGTCATCACAGCCTCTTCGCCACAATCTGTATACAAACACACAGTTTCTTTAAAAGTCCAAGATGTTGTGTAGCATGTATGTTAGGACTCTGTCTATCAATGACTGTATCATGAATGTAAGGGGAGTATATCCACACTCAACATGTCCAACAGTCCATTCATGTGTGTATATGTGTGTGAGCACTCAGTCCAACAGTCCATTTGTGAATGTATGAAATATGTGCGCTCATGCAAATGAGTTCCTCAGTCAGTACCCTGGTACAACCACAGGCTGGTAGTCAACACGCTGTACCGGAGTCATCCATGGCTCCATAGGGTGCTGGTGGGCACCAGTGTGCATGGTGTTATTCGAGAATCCAGTATTGTAACAACCAGGATTGCCCAGCTCGTTATATGTGAAGACTCTTGGAGGTCGTCTCTCTCTTATGGGTCGCTGGCATCGTCCACTTTCACTGTTGTTTTCACTCGGAACAGGGGACTCTGCTACTGGTGTCCTCTCCAGAAGAGTTTCCTCCTGAACGATCGTCTGCTGTTGTTCCGCTGTGTCCCCCTCTGTCAATGTCTCTCCACTGTCCTGCTCCAGCTGGGGAATGTTCTGTTGCTGAGGCTCAGCATCCTGTGAGAGTTGTGTGACTTCCCTGTCAGCATCCTCTCTATCGGTGTTCACATGCGGCTTTATCTCGGGGAGAGGCTGAGCTCTGAGCGGATAGTATCCATAGCCATCATCACTATCATCCTCATCTGTTTCTGGGTTCGGTTGCCCCCTGCCCTTGTGAGTCCAAGCTGTGATTTGTCTCTTTGCTTGAGATGGCTTCATTTGAATTTCTAGAGGCAGGTGGTCACATGGCAACAGGAGGTTACGATGCAGGATCCTACGTCCTCTTGCCTTGCCTTGCTCTGGTATTACTTCATATATGGGCATGTCTTTTCCCACCTGACGGATAACTTTGTGGATGGACTCTTCCCAGTGGTTTCTGAGCTTCCCGTTCCTCACCTCTGGGTGTCATATTCCTGACAAGAACACGGTCACCCTCGTGCAATACTGAACTCCGCACCTTGCAGTCATGATTTCTCTTGCTCCTCTCAGCACATTTTCTTGCATTCGCTGTTGTGATCTCATATGCCTCTTGCATCTGTTCTTTCCACTTTCTCATATACTCCTTATGATCAGTAGTTCCAGTCTCCGGGGTCAAACCAAACAGCAAGTCCACAGGTAACCTAGGTGATCTTCCAAAGAGGAGATAGAAGGGTGAAAAACCTGTGACTTCACATCGAGTGCTGTTGTATGCATAGATGAGTTTGGGCAGCGACTCTCGCCAATCTGACTTCTGCCTCTCAGTAAGTGTTCTCAGCATTTGCAGTATTGTTCTGTTTAGCCGCTCCACCTGCCCGTTGCCTTGGGGATGGTAAGGTGTTGTTCTCGACCCCATCACCCCACAGTTTTTCTTCAGCTGCGCAAACAACTGGTTTTCAAATTCCCCTCCCTGGTCATGATGAATTCTCAGGGGGAACCCAAACTTCAATGCGTAATCATTAAATATCTTATCAGCAACAGTTTTGGCAGATTTAGATGTGGTGGGATAGGCTTGTGCAAAACGTGTGTAATGATCTACAATCACCAATATGTACTCATATCCACCTTTACACTTATCTAGATGCAAGAAGTCTATGGATACCAGCTCAAATGGCTGCGTGGTGACAACTGGTGTGAGTGGAGCTGTTGTTTCTCGACATGGCTTTTTCTGTTTAAGACAGGTACAGCTTTGGGTGACATAGTGGATTATCTCTCTTTGCATGTGTGGCCAGAAAAAGCGATCCCGAACAAGGGATGTTGTGCGGTCCACACCTTGATGTCCCATTTCGTTGTGTAGCTGTTTCAAAACTGTTGATTTGTATATTTCGGGAAGAACAAGTTGTGTCCTGGTTATAGTCTTCCGGTGAAGTATTCCATCCCCGTCAAAGCAGAGCTTCTCCCAGTCGCGGAGGAGACACCTACTCCGTGGACCAAAGGATCTAAACTGCTGTCCCACAGGCCTCTCGTTTGACTGTTTACAGGCCATAACAGGGCCAATATCTTTATCATCTTGGTCAGGGTACGAGATGCATAAGCTATTACACGAAGCTTACCCTCCTGCTCTTGATACAGCACTGCACCTAGACCTTGCTGTGAAGCGTCTGTGTGTAAAATGAATGATTTATTGAAGTCTGGGAATCCAAGTATAGGAGGCTCAACCAGACAGTCAACCAATCGCTCCAGTATGTGTTGATGTTTGTCAGTCCATGTGATCGACTTATGTGAAGGGGTCCCCTTGTACTTCCCTTTCACTTTCCTTGCCCTTGAGCTACGATCCTTCTGTTTAACTGCTCCAGGGTCCAACTCCATGAGGGCATAAAGAGGGCCGGCGATACGGGAGAAGTCCCTGATGTACTGTCGGTAGTAGCTCAGTAGTCCCATGACTGTCCTCAGTTCTCCTACAGTCTGTGGCCTTTTCTCCTTTAAAGCCCTCACAGCTGCAGTATCAGCCGGATCCATTTTACTGCCCTCAGCCGACACGATGCGCCCTAAGTAGCGGACCTCGCGCTTGAACACTCCACACTTACTTGGTTTTAACTTTATCCCGTGCTGTCGTAGTCGCTGTAGCACTATCCTCACATGCTCCACATGATCATCAAATGTTCTACTGAAGACCAGGGTGTCATCTAAGTATGGAATACAGATTTCATCCCTTAGCTCCCCCAAGCATTCTTCCATGCAGCGCTGAAAGGCAGCTGGAGCGTTCATCAGGCCGAAAGGAATTCTTATCCACTCATAGAGACCCCATGGTGTCACAAAAGCTGTTATGGGTCTGCTCTCCTTCGCCATGAATCCCTGATGGTACGCCTTTCCTTGATCCAACAGAGAGAACCACGAGTTTCCTCCTAGGCCATCCATTATCTCTTGCACTCTGGGGATAGGCTGGCGGTCGGGAAGAGTCTTTTTGTTCACTTCACGGAAGTCGATACACAGTCGCAGACTCCCATCTTTTTTTCGGACACACACGACTGGTGATGCATATGACGAGTTAGACTTCTCCACCCAACCCTGGGCGATGAGGTCATTCAAGTAGTCCTTCATTTCCTGATAAAGAGGCCTAGGCACTGAGAGATATGATTTCGCTACAGGCTTTGTGTCTTTCAGGGAGATGCTAAGTTGTAGTTTTTCTATGCAGCCAATATCATCATCTGTTCTTGAAAATGAGGCACACTCCTCTCTTAACATCTTGTGAACTATCTCCCGTTCTGGCTCACTGAGATGAGTCAGGTCCACTTGTGGATCCCAAAACTCACCAGTAGTTTGATCCTTTTCAGCCCTGATGTGATTTGTTGTAGCAGGAGGTGTAGGGCAGAACCCCTCGAGGGTAGCGGTAGGGTAAATTGCCTGGACCTGCTGGACAGTCCCGATTACAGTCCTCCCTGCTAACACTATCTCATGATCCGTAGGATTCTGTACACTTACAATAATAGAGGGTTTTTTTTCGCCCTTACTCACTTTCACGAGCATGTCACATAGTTCGAGTCCCTCAGCCCAGCGGGGGTTCACATCAGGCTCAAAGAAAAATGTTTTATCTTCATGTGGGGAGTCCATTTGTACATAGCACTCAACTCTGACTGACGTGCGTTTAGGTATGTTAATCCTCTCCTTTTTTGTCTTGACGACATACTCATCCACTTGCTGGTTAGTGACTTGTCCTACAACAGCAGTTACTTGTTTTACAAAAGCCTTTGCTTGGCCTGGGAAAGCTGCCCTTACTGTTCTACTCAGCTGTTCTTGATCAGTAATGTTGGACTGTCTCAGTTCGCTGTCTATAATAATCTTAATTACATTAGACCCAATAATTGGTTGAGTAAGCAGACCACCCTTCATTACTAGTATGGGGACAATAATTTCTGTATTGGATGCAGCCCCTGAAACCAATCTGAAAGTTGCCTCAACCCAACCCGTGTATGGCATACTCTCCCCATTTGCGGCTTTTATGTCAAAATCTGGGGTAATATCTAAAATTTCTAAAATGTCTCTTAATCTTAGGTCTGGCAGGTGTGCTTCTTTCCATATCTCATCAATTATGGTCACTTGGGAGCCTGAGTCCCACAACGCCTGGACCCTTTGATCTTGGATGAAGCAATCAACAATGTGCTTCTCCCCTACCAATGGTGCTCTCTTAGCTTTTGTTTTTCTTGTTGGGGTAGTGTTCGTGTCAGACATGAGGGAGGTCCACATACTCTTTTGTGTTCATCCCAATTATCAACTTGACATGGCCTAGAACAGTAAAGCACTTTCTTACAAGATGCACATTGCTTTAGGATTGCTCCCTCACCCTTTTGTCCACAATGTGCACATTCCTGGGACCTTCCGTCATTATCAGTCACTCCCCGTCCCGTGCGAGTGACCTTCCCCCATTTAAAGGCTCACCTCCAAGCTGTCTCTGTTCCCTTGCTCGACAGCCGGCCAGGAAGTGCTCGCTGCTGCCACACCTGTAACAGTGTGTGCAATAATCTCCAGCTCCACTCTGTTGACAGCCAAAACATCTTCTCCTTCGTCCACGATTTGCTGGGGCAAAGCTGCGCTGGGGGACAAACCTTTGCTGATACTGGGCAGTTCCTCCTTGGTGTCTGTGGTCCGGAGTGAACCAGTACCCCTGTGGCAGATCTTGCACCCGCTGACCCGAGAATTGCAGTCCTGATGCACCATCGGCCCCCCCTGCTGGCAGTGGCTGTCTAGGCGTGTGCTGGGGCTGTTGCATGGACTCCCTAATGTGAGACACTTCAGCTTTGAGATCTTTCAACAGAGCCATCTCAGATTTAATTTCCTCAAGCTGGGAAAGAACAACTGGGGAAACTTTAGAATGTTGTTGGGTTGGAGGTTTTTCATTCCTTTCAGCAGGAGCATCGCTCGACTGGACTGAGTGGGCGGTAACAGGCTTCTGTTGTCCTGACATTCTTTTCTTGTTCTGTCTCTCGGTCTCATAGGCACATGCTGTATTCATTCTCTCAAGCAACAGTTCATCAGAGATGTCCACTTGTTCCAAATAAGGCTGAAGATCCCGCCTGATGTTGTCATTCTGGAGGCCAGTTAACACAGTGTGAAGAAACATTTTTTGCACTAATCCAGGGTCATATTGGAGACCTGACTCATCTTCCTCGCGGGCCGAACAAGATCTTTTGTCTCAGGTCAAAAGGCAGCGAATAAGGAAACTTTGTGGGGTTTCTTTGATGCCCTGCACCTCTGAGGTCAGCTGCTTATAAAGTTCAGTCGCACTTTTTTCTTGATAATGACAACGTAGTATACGCCTCAATGTGGGTAAGGGTAAGCTGGCTTTGCCCTCTAAATAACTTCGAAGTTGCATGCCAGGGGATATCGCTCTGATCACTGCATCTACAATCTCAAGTTCAGGGAACCCCTTGCTTAAGCCATGTTCAATTTGTCGTGCTAGGCTTGAAAAAGTCAGCTTGTCTTTCTGACCGGGCTCACCAATTTGGCCTGCGATCTTAAAGTCTTTGTGCCATGGGTGAGGGGCAGGACTGTTAACTGATCTCGGTGGTGGCTGACTAGTGGGGACCATGCTTTTCATTTCTCTTTTCTCCTGCTTTTCATTCACATTCTGTTTCTGTGTGCTTGCCAACCGGCGCTGCAAGGCCTCAATTTCCTTCAATAGTCTGTCCTCCTCCTCGTTCTGTTTTTTCTGTTGCTTCGTCTACTTGTTTTAGTGTGCCCGCTTTACAAGCTACCTGGAGCTCAGAAAGTTTGTCTTGAAGATGGAGTAGTTCAGCCATGCCTTTATCCTCAAGGTTTTCTAGCTCTGTTCTCTGGATGTGGCTCGAAATTAGTGTGATGAGAGCAGTTCGGCCCTTGTCAGAAACATGCTCAAACTCTGCCCGGGCAATGATTAGATAGTCACATATCTCCACTAAACTTTCGGGGCAGCACAACAACTCTTTTATTACTTCAAGCTGTAACTTCTCTAACTCTGTCGACTCCATCTTTCCAGCAGGGAGAGCGTGGTTGCTAGCAGTGACGTGGTATCTTTCACTCTTTGGGTAGTAATAGTAGCTCTCCTGGTATGTAGAAATACCTCAGATCACATACAAGCTGCCCCTAAGACGATCGGAATCCCACTGCCGCTGATCCACCTCCTGCTCCGAATTATCTGGGTTGTTTAACAGAGATGTGCGACGGCTGGGGACATCTCTTGTAGATGCTGGTCCAAGCTGCACACAATCCCAGCGGTGCCTCCAAATGTTGTGCCCCTGTAAAAGGGGAAAATAGAATGAACTACACGGACACGATGTTGCTTCACTCAAGTCCAATGTTGTAATGTATTTTTTCAGTAACATCACAGTAGCAGAGTTACAAGATGTAATAAACCATGTATTTTCTCTGTTCACAACACAATAATGTCCCTTTAAGTAACTCAGTTTTGAGTAAGTAACAGTGAAACTATTTTCAATAACAAAACAAAATATATCTTAGCTGCACCTAACAAAATGGTTCTGCTATGCATTTATTATTAACCCAGAATAATTGATAATTTTACTTCAGTTGCACTAACCGTATCATTTACAATCTTACTTCAGTTGCACTAAAACAAAATATTCGCTTCTGCACATTTAACACCGTATAATCAACACTATTATTATTAAACTGCAGCAATAGCATTCTGATACAAACAATATAGAAACTAGTGGACACAGGCAACGGCGATATTACATTAATGTTAGTAGCACGCTTCACCTAACTTCATGTGACGCAGTTCGCATGCAGGCCACAGTAGAGCAGCACGTTTACATTCAATCTTCAAAATTCACATGCTTGAGTTATCACAGTAACTAATATTTTACTCCCTTACAGAATTAAAACACATATTCATCGATCAAACATCCCACAACCTTCATTCTTACCTGTAAAAGGGGAAAATAGAATGAACTACACGGACACGATGTTGCTTCACTCAAGTCCAATGTTGTAATGGACGAGCGGAAGCCACACATTCCCCTACAGTTCGGACAAGGCATTAGTAATCGAACACAGATTAACAACTCAGCTAGTGCTTAAAACCGGAAACAAATAAAAACTTAAGGAAACAAAGAAATACTGCAAAATGTCCTTTCAAATGCATTTTTTCCCATAATCTCATAGGTATCTTAGACAGCATTTTAAACACAAATCACCTTTTTATCCTATTTATCTTTTAAGCCTCTTTTACCTGACAAGGTCAGAGCAATGGATTACTGATCTACAGATCATAGTGCATTTCAACTCAAAGAAATGAATAACTACCTTTTACCCAAGCAGTGCAATGAATTACAGCATTTTAACTTAGCAGTTTTAGCTTATGACTGACCATCTTTTCAACCAAGCAGTGCAATTAATTACAGTATCTTAACTTAGCAGCTTTTAGCTTATACTTTTATGCACATTTTTAAGTATCTTTTAACCTCTGGATGTATTTCCATTCAATGTGTTCAAAATATCACTGTTACACACACAAGACTCACGTTCAGACAGGTGAGTTCAACAACGCAGTCGTTAATAATAACTCTCCAGAGGAGAACGTCAATGTTGCTTAAGGCGTTGCTAGCTGGGTGCGTGTGTGCACTTCAAGTTGTGTAAAAACGGCAAAGCTCTCTTTTTGTTGTGGCTGCAGCCGCTGTCTGGGGATTTTATATTGTTTATGTTTTGCTGTTGATAAGTGGCAGGCTGTTCTTAGATTTAATTTAGATTAATTTAATTGATTAAAAGTCAGTACTTTTTGTTTAATTGTCTGTGTTTTGTCCTGTTTTCTAGTTAATTTTTGTGAGGCTATTCAGAGGAAGGTGGTTGTATTTTGGTAGTAGGCATTTGCACAGGCTGCAAGGGGCCATCTATGGAATTTATTGTTGCTTTGGACCTGGCATAAGGGCTCTCTGTGTGATGTGTAGCTAGACATGTTATGCATTGCATTTTGTAGCCTAAATCCATTCTGTAATTTAATAGGTATATCATATATTATTACACATTCTTAAATGTAATGCAGTAGGGATTTTAACTGACATAGCCTACTTTTTACTTTTATCAAAGTACAATTTAAAAAGTATAGTAGGCTACTTTTACATAAGTATTCTCCTTCTATCTTTGTACGCCGCCTACTCAAAAAAAGTTGTATAAAGCTTCCACTTCCAGGATAGCTCCGGTGCCGCTGGAAATTCCGCTGGATGTCACTCTTTTCGACCGGATGTCCGTTACCTTCCGCTTTCTTTGTGTTGTAATTTTAAACTGCGGTGGATTTATGAGGACTATGGTTAACTGCTCCTCAGATCTCTGCAGGGTAAATCCAGACAGCTAGCTGGACTATCTGTCCAATCTGAGTTTTCTGTTTCACGACTAAAACAACCTTTAAATTAACACCAAAGCACTTTTCCACTTCGGTCCCCCTACAGGTTGGAAGAGGACTTGTCCATTACCGCTGTCGTAATGTCTCATTATGTCTCATTCGAACTACAGATCCGCTACCTGATCTGGCAAACTTGCATAGTGCGGTTATAGCCGATAGAGGGCCGCAAAGCGAATGCAGAAGTGCTGTTCACCCTGTTACAAGTTGATGAACCACTGACACAATTTTGGAAACATTATTTTAAGGTACAAAAGAATTTTTGGTGTTGCTTTAAACGTGCACAAGTTCCTCTCTGTCCGGCGGTTAGCACTGCCCAAGACGATTGTGATTGGTTTAAAGAAATGCCAATAAACCAGAGCATGTTTTTCTCCCATCCAGACCTTCCTCCGCAGCGCTGTGGAGGAAGGTCTGGCAATGCGAGACTACCCGCTCCTCATCTCTGCTTGAAGCCTCGAGGCGACATTAGCCACAACACACCTCCAGTATTGTGCATGAAGGGGCTAAAAGAGCACTGTCCATGCTTATACTTTTGGTAAATGGTAAATTGGAAAATTCAGTTTGCAATTTATGAACTGGCTCATGCTAATGTAAATTCAGAAGACAAGAACACGGCTACTGTTTTACATGGATATTTGAAGGACTTTGCTTGCTTTTAATTGTTTTTTGTTACGAATATTTTTTGGGCATTTTTAGGCCTTTACTGACAGGACAGCTGAAGAAATAAAAGGGGAGAGAGAGGGGGAACGACCTGCAGCAAAGGGCTACAGGTCAGAGTTGAACCCGGCCCACTGCGTCGAGGAGTAAACCTCTATATATGGGCGCCCGCTCTACCAACTGAGCTATCCGGTTGCCCGAAGGGCTTTGCTTTTAAAGAAATCAGTACAGATTTAAACGCAAGAAAAAAAGTTTTTTTCTTGGGTTTTAAAAGTAATCTCTGTCTGTGATTCTAGTAGTAAACTGTAATTAATTTAGCTTGAGTGGGCAGGCACAATGTTTGGGGACTGGGAATGGATGGGTAGGAGGAGGTTCTACTTAAAAAGAGTTTAAAAAATGGAAGAAATTAACTTAAACTAGTTTTTTTTTTGTTCAAAATTCAAATTGTGAACTTTGTACCTTAAAGTGCTCATATTATGCTTTTTGGCTTTTTCCCTTTCCTTTATTATGTTACATATCTTTTTTCTGCACGTTATAGGTTTACAAATTGAAAAAGCCCAAAGTCCACCCCAAAGGGACTTACCATCTCCAACAGAAAACACTGTTCACAAACTGCTCCAAACAGCTCTATTGTAGTCCAGCCTTTCCTTCCGTGACAAAAGTGCGTCACTTTGTAACACACGTTATAATGCTCGCCTAGCTGCTAGTGTGGCACGCCCTCATGCTCTGCTTCTGACTGGTTAGTAGTCCTTACCTAGCTACTGCGCATGTGCGACTCCCAACAAAAATGGAGCAGAAGTGAGATGCCTCACTCGTACGGTGGCCGACAGGGGGCAAACGCCCTGCAACTTCAGAAAACGCATGCAAATAGACAAAACACATGCAAATTAAGAAAACAACTTCATTAATTTGACAACACATGCGCAGCATTCAGCAAACGCGCTGCAAATACACACAACACAACCAAATACATAAACGCGATGCAAATACACACAACACAACAAAAAAACGCTGCATCCAGATTACACAACGGAAGTTCTCCAGTGGAACAGCTTGATTTTCGACTCCACGGGGAGAGAGCACTCTGCCTTTTTATTAGAGTCGGGTATGGCTGCATAGTAAAAAGAGAACTCCCATCTCATGCCCTCCTGTCCATAGACTGTATATTAAATTCATATTATTATTATTATTAATAACATAATATAATATATTAGTAATATACAGTCTATGCTCCCATCTCATGCTCTCCTGGCTGGTGCCTTGCCCGAGCTTCGACTTTTCAAAATAAAAGCTTCTTCCTTTGGTGTTTTGGATGTTTTTGAACTAAACAGTACGGCAATCATGCTAATGAATACAATAACTTTTTCATCAGATGTCTTACTTACAACACGATGGAGCAAGCAAAGCAGTTTTGTGTGTATGTGCGGGTGGGATTTATTCAGTTTGATAAATCCCACGGTAAATTGGCTGGTTTACTAAACAGGGAGGGACTATAAATCCTGTCTGTTTTTTGTATTTCAAGAATGAATTGCTCCCCAATATGAATACAGATTGATCACTTAATTTGTTGTATAATCACAATATTACACTTGAGGAGGCCTACACTTCAGTGATGCGCCTTCATACCTGGAAATGAAACGCTCTCGTGTAATATGGCTTAAACAAATGTCAACGTTAAACGCTGATACAGTTTTAACTGTTTTATTACCACGAGTTTACAGACGTCTCTGCTGATTGAGTGTCACCTGTGACCTGAGCCGAGACACACCCACCAACCGAGAGAAAACATATCTCAAACGTAGGCTTAATATTTACAGCCTATGACCTCACGTTTGCACACCATTCTGAGATTGCTGTTCCACTTAGCTGCTCCCTCTAGAGGTCTGGAGAACTTCCGCTGTGTAATCTGGATGCAGCGTTTTTTTGTTGCATTTGTTTTCGGGGGTTTGTGTGCTTTTCTTTTTGCATCGTTTTTTATTCGCAGCGCATTTGTGTATTTGGTTGTGTTGTGTGTATTTGCCGCGCGTTTGCTGAATGCTGCGCATGTGTTGTCAAATTAATGAAGTTGTTTTCTTAATTTGCTTATGCTTATTTGCATGTGTTTTCTGAAGTTGCAGGGCATTTGCCCCTGTCGGCCACCGTACACTCGGGACCTAAAACAGAGAGCTCAACACACAGGGTGAAAAGAGGAGCTGCAGCAATGTGCACTCCAACAAAAATCTAGTGGTTTTTGAAAATTAAACCATGTAAACCTATTCTGGTACAACCTCTAAATACAATTATGAATCTGAAAATGAGCATAATATGAGCACTTTAACCAATTCATTTTAATCTGTGTGAACTAAACTTTGAGCTAAGCTCTTGAACCTGCATAGCACAGCACACCAAACTGTCGGTGGTCTAGTTGCATTATGGGTAATGTAGGCGCCAGGTTTTGACAAGAAGAACATGTGAAATAAATAGGATGATATCTCTGGTTCTGCTGCATCAATTTTGTTTTTGAATTGTCACTGTTCGTTGTGAGTGTGGCAATGCTAAATCAGTAGAGCACTTGCACTACACTGCAACGCAATATTGTTCTCATCCTTTCCCATCATAAACTCAGAAACACAGTTTTCAAATATTTAAAACATATGTGGCAGGCATGGGGGGGAGTGTAATCACACAAGTGCTCTTTGGTGAGGCGATGAAACAGTCACTGTTAACCAAGAGACATGAGCCAAGGAAAGTGTCTTGCCAAGACACAGTGACAAGATTAAAAAGCCTCTATTAAATGGCTCATTCACAGAACAATATAGCATCTAACAAACATGCTTCAGATGCTGGACTTCATCCAGCCAGAGAAGTAGGCCACAAGACTGGCTGGTTTCTGGTTAATTTCAGTTACATTCTGAATGTAGTGACTTTTTTGGTGGTAGTATTATTACTGACATCAACATAGTAATTTATTACAGCTTGTTGCTAGATATAGAAACAGGCTGCCCCTTCATTTGCTGTCTTCTGCTCACTTGTCATTTGAAAACTTAGTTCTCTGTGCATCTTTTCAACTTTTTAACAACATGAATTTGCCCACCAGCCTTCCAAACAGTGGTGGACCATTCTGTTATTTACCCCCACAGTATATTAAAATGCCAAGCAAGGAAATCATAATGAGTTTTTGAATCACGGTTGCTGACCAAAAGTGTGAGGCTGCCACTGCAATTTCCATTTTCAATTTTAGAGACTCAGAGAAATGCCTTCTCTGCTATGCGCTAATATGCAGCGAGTCATTTTTTTCCCTCTGTGCACATCTAAGATATTGTTTTACAGTAATTAGACTTCACGCTTGAGCAATTCCTTGTTTTAATTAAATGAAACTCAAACGGACCAAAAGTGTATTTTCAAGGGAAGAGGGCTACTACAGAAATAGGTATTGATTTGTCTGGAAGTGTTGGAGACAACTCTCCTGGCTATCCATCTGAGGTGGCTTTTAACCCAAACAATGACAGGGTGAGAACCTGCAGTGCAGACAACAAGCGCCAAGCAGCGAGCAGCGAGTAATGAGCTGCATGTTGGCTGTCTTTGTGTTCCTGAAAGAAGAATTTAGTTTTTTCCTCCTCACACTCCTGTTTCTCTCTTGTCCCCCTTTAGATGCTACTCTTAAGAAACTTGCTCTCATATGAAAATAGCACGCCATTCTTTTCTCCCCAATAAAAGATGTAACAGCTGCTTCTCAGGGAGTGAATTCTAAATGAGGCTTGGCATTGCCCTCCGCTGTCAGATCCCTCAATGACCTCTACTTCTCCTGCTTCCTAGCTCCCCTCTCCCACCTCCTCCACCTCTTTCCTCTGTCTCCCTCGTCTCCTTAAGACGAGCCCCTTGTGTTGGGCGTGTTGACAGGGCTTTCTCACTCGGATGCAACCAGAGGGAAGCTGATGTGTCCCAGGCTGCGCAGAAGCATCACGGCATGTGATGCCACTTCAGCCTCTGCTCAGCCTCTGCTCTTAACAGAATCCACAGGAGTGCCAGATGTGGAAGAAAAAAAAAAAAAAGCAGAGCAAGCAGGCTCCTCCAAAGAATTCCTAAACAATTATTGCTTCAGTGTTGATGAGTTGTGATGTGTTTGGTTCACAGCACTGGGGTTAAGACTTAGGTCCTCAGTTGCAGGATGTCCCACTTCTGATTGCTGCTGTCAGTCCTGATTGCCACAGATCAGCAGCAGATGACACCAGGGGACATGGCAGAGCCCAAAAATTCCACGTGTGCAACCGCCTGAACCTTGCAGCCAGGGCAAGTCAGAGGCAATTCTCATGCTGAATGAATGATTCAAAACTTGCGGTTGTCAGGGGAAGATGGGAAATTGTGTTTGCAAGGTTTATCAGCACGTAGGTAACAGGAGGATATGATTATTGAATGATCATACAACGTGAAACGGGGAGATATGGAGCAAGAGAGGGGGAGCCGTGGAGTAGAACAGTGAAGATGTGACAGAATCAGGGGATGTGTGAAAAGGGAGGAAACCAGGCTGTGGGAAGATATTTAGGCCACACTGGGATTTTTTAAATCGCCTGCACAATATGCAGCGTGTCTGCTACCTCGGACGTCCAGCTGCTGCTCTTCTCCTGCAACTGCTATGACATCATGCTGGGACTCCTTATGCAGAACATGCTATTATTCTCCCAAAGCAGCAATTGGATGTTTCAGCGTCCCTAACGAGCAGCTCACAAATCCCCAAGTCTTTGTACTGTAGTATTTTCCTGGATTATGTAGCAAATTGGGCTGAGGGATTAAATCAGCTTAACCTTTCACCAGTAATCATAGGTGATTATAAGCATTTGGACATCCTGTTATTCGGAATTATAGAGAGGGGTGGCCAGGTAGGCAGTAATTATGCTGCAGAGAATTACCTGACTCATATGGTAGATTTTTGTCCCACACAATTTTAGCTCAATAGGTGAAAGGGTCAGCTGGACTGCAATAAAATGAAATCACCAGGCTTATTACAACAACCGGGCTCCATTTTATTATTAATAACACAGTAGCAAAATCAATGAAACCCCTTTCCCTTTGGAAGATATATTTTATTGGAAGCACTCATCCAACTAGGCTCCAGTGTTACTTTTTCCTTGTTCCAACCTAGCAGATGGATTTTCTAAAGATTTCAGAGAACAGCTTTTTATTTCCATCTTTGTTTCCTTGACAACACGTCTAAACAAGGAGTGAGGAGGTCTGAAATAACGCTTGTGCGTGCGTGTGCGCGCGCGTGTGTAAAGAGGTGAGAGAAAAGGAGGTAGAGATTGTTTTGTGCATGGCATTTTCTTCCTGTCACATTGCCTTCTGTGTGACAACAGCTTCTTGTGTTGATTGATCTATTCACCGCACTGTTCATATATGGCACACACTCGCAGTCTGCAGCGGTTGGAGTTGTAATAGAATAACAGGATTATGTGTTTAGTCAGGGCCCTGCCCTGAACTGTTAACCGTGATCCTTTCCAAGAAGAGGAACATGCCGGAGCATGCCAGCAAGACCCTTTTCATCACCAACACAGTACTCTCTGTGTGAAACAGCTAGCATTTTTGCTATATGGACTGGATCATGCTGCCCTCGCATGGGAATGCTCATCCCCATCTCAGATCCACTCACGGCTAACAGGGCCAACAATTCATCCCTCCGTCTGTTATTGACCCATCCTCACTCCTGTAGACGACTGCATCAGCCGACAGGGTCTCTTTGTTTTGTTGAAAAATGTCTTCATCTCTCCCTGCCCGCTCTACTGTATCAGTAGTTATTACAGAGGATTGTTACCATGGCTGACTCGGTGGAAGAAAAGCTATTAAAGGGCTGATTGTGAGCGTTGTTTGCATTGAGGCGGTAATCAGCAGACTCGAGTGTGAAGCTATGAAGCCATCTGCCAGACAAAGAGGTCAATACAGAGGGTGAATGCTTTTGCACTTTCATTAAGATGATAGGAGACATGGATAGATCAAGCCCTTAGTGGCCTCCGAGCATGAACACATTTCCCACAGCATAAAAAAAACAACAAAAGAAAATGATGGCGATATTAAAATTGGGGTACATGGACCTTTTGTATCATTGAGGAAAGTGTTCCTTTGTATTCCAAATTCATTTTATTGATTTATTTATTCAGAAAGACATAACTGCATTCTTTATTGAGGCATAATAAATACACCCACGTACAAAGAAAGAACCTTGCTCTCCCAGCAGAGTACAGACTAGTGGAAGCTGAGCCTCTATTGCACTGCCTTTCTGTAGAGCTTCCTCTGTCAGTATGGATTAAAGAGTAGAGAGCTGGAAAACTTCAGAAACACCACCCAACACCACACCAAACTCATGAAATACTGTACTTGCAGCCATGCATACAACAGAGAGGGTTATTTTTTTTATACATATTTGATGGCAGCCAAGGTGTGCATCGATATGTGAATTCAGAAGCACATTGTTTGAGGGTCTCCATTCGACTGAATTGGAGAATTTATGCAAGATGATGATGTGTTGTTATTGAAGTGCTGTGTTTAACTGGTATTTTAATGTTATCTGGTACAGATGGCAATAGGTGCACTGTAGTGCAAAGCACTGCCTTTTACATTTTTATGACTTCATCCCAAATCTTAAAACTTTTCAGCATCACATGAATGTAGTGTAGTAAAAAGTACAACATTCAGTATTATGTTAGAAAAAGTAGCCTCCAAAAATATAAATATTAGAGTGGCCTGCCAGAATTGAATTAAAGTGAAGCACCTTTCTAAAATAGTACGAAAAACTGGCAAATTGCTCATGGTATAGAGTAAAATATACTGCAGTGCAAAAGGCCCTGAATCCAACATGAAGTCCAAACACATTAGCAACTTTTTTTTCTTCTAAAGTACTTTACTATTGTGCCATTGTGCTGTGCAACAGTTAAGTTAAAAGCACACTTTAGTTAATTTTGACTTTTTTTGTTATCTCAAAATCAAGTATATCTGCAAAGATGAATCAATAACTCGGTTTGAATCTTTTTTTTTAAAGGCTTCTTAAATTTGAATATATTCTGGTTTCTTCACTCCTCTGTGACAGTAAACTGAATATCTTTAAGTTGTGGACAAAACAAAAAAATTTGAGGTACTATCTTGGGCTTTAGAAAACACCGATCAACATTTTTCACCATTTTCTGACATTTTATAGACCAAAAAACTAATCGATCAAAATAATTGTTAGTTTCAGCCCTATCAGTCACAAGTGCAGAGCAGCCGCCAGTAGATGAAGTCTGACCTGGTTGGTATTATAATACATCTGGCTTTGAAGATGAGTCTGGCTTGGCTTTCCCCTGCCCATTCGCCAAAGTTGACTCTGAGTTCACTTTTGCAGAGCGTTAGCAGAGTTGCAATTGTAAAAGCTGCCGGTAGAACCCAGTGTTAGAATGTTATAGGGTACGGCAGGGGTGTCAAACTCATTTTCACTAAGGGCCACACTGGAAAAAAGAGAATCACACCAAGGGCCAGACATGTAGAGTTTATTGACATGCTTTTGTTACTGCGTGTCACTTTAAAAAAAAAAACATTTTGTTAGCTTTTTTCCTCATTTTTTGTTGTTTTTGTTCAGACGTTTTTATGCCTTTCTCAGACATTTGTCACCTTTTTGTAAATTTGTTGCTTTTCCCGACATTTTTGTACGCTTTTTGTCACATTTTTGTAGACATGAAGCCCTACAAAAGTCATCAAAAGAGTTCCTTAGCCATCATAGAATTTAGCAAATCAAGCAAAACAATGATCCTTTTTTTTTTTAACAACAACCTGTTTCACAGCCTGAATATGAAAACTCTCTCTGCTTCTGGGGGGATTTCTGAGTCTCAGAGTCGGCAAATCTGCCATATTCTGCTTTGAATGTCATATAATTGCAGTTTTAAAAAACACTTTCCTGTGTTTGTGGTTTGGCGCACAACTAGGTGGGCCAAAATGTATTGTGAACCCAAATTTATATAGGGGCCGGATCTAAATCTGCAAGGAGCCGGATTTGGCCCCCGGGCCTTGAGTTTGACACGCGGGGTACGGCCTCTTGCTCTCTCTCTCTCACTCGAGCCCGACACACACACACACACACACACACACACACACACACACACACACACACACACGGACTGCAGCGTGCAGTTCAGTGTGGGGCTGACTTGGGCAGATCACTCTCTTTCTCTGTCTTTTTTTAAATGGGTCGAAAGCAGAAAGCAAAACCTAACTTTACTTTTAATGGTATTAAACAAAGAGAAATGTTCTCCCCTCGTCTTAAAATGGTCATAAATCAATACAAGAGCAGCCTACTGCTGCAATGAAATGGTTGGTTACGTTGTAACCTTGGTTCTCTGAGTAAAGACTATTTTTCCAGTCATCTTACTTAAACATCCCATGACATGGTGCTCTTTGGAGTCTTTTACATAGACCTTAGTGGTCCCCTAATACTGCATCTGAAGTCTCTTTTATATAGACCTTAGTGGTCCCCTAATACTGTATCTGAAGTCTCTTTTATATAGGTCTTAGTGGTCCCCTAATACTGTATCTGAAGTCTCTTTTATATAGACCTTAGTGGTCCCCTAATACTGTATCTGAAGTCTCTTTCCTGAAATTCAGCCTTGGTGCAGAATTACAGCCACTGGAGCCAGTCCCACAATGAGCTTTCCTTAGTATGTGCCATTTCTGTGTCTGTAGCTATTGAGGAGGAGAGGGGGGGGACAAGGTGGAGGGTGGGGGTGTGGCTTTGACCAACTGCCATTTTGCTTGTTTGAAAGCCATGATGTCTCTCTCTCATGGGTGGGCCAAATTCTCTGGGCGGGCAAAGCAGAGAAAGGGGAGGTAATCTTGCTCCTTATGACCTCATAAGGAGCAAGATTCCAGATCGGCCCATCTGAGCTTTCATTTTCTCAAAAGCAGAGCAGGATACCCAGGGCTCGGTTTACACCTATCACCATTTCTAGCCACTGGGGGACCATAGGCAGGCTGGGGGAACGAATATTAATGTTAAAAAAACTCATAAAGTGACATTTTCATGCCATGGGACCTTTAATTGAAGTTTTCTTTAAAATAGTGTTAAAATCTCGTCTTGTCTTATGAGCCGAGTGTTTCGTCACACCTCTCTTATTGACAATGTCTCTTTTCGTGTATGCTCGTATGGATTTGATTTAACGACAACATACAGGAGCAACCCTGTAGTTTTGTGCAGCCAGTCACTGATTTTGTTCCTCTTTGAATACATCGCCACGGAGAGTGGTGCCAGCTCACAACTTCGACCACATTAAGAGAACATAACTTAAAAAAAATGTTAAGGTAAGAGATTGTTTCAAGTTTCAAGTTTCTGCTGATTCATTTTCAAAGTAAACAGAAATAAATAGAAACCAAATGGCTGCCTAACAGGCCAAAATGAATCTAAAAACCTATTTCATGCTTTGGAAAATGGGTTAGTAGTAACAATAATAATAATAATAATCAATTAATTGTTTTGGTAGTTAATGGTATACAACATGAAAAATCATTGGTATCCTATAAAACTGATGGGTTTTTTTTTTGTACCGGGAATTTGTTAGCCTATGCAACCAAGAGACGACTCTACTGTGAACCATTAGATCCCAGTGGAACCTCCTCACCGCAGGGAACCAAAAAACGCGGATGAAAACCTGGTGAAGCTAGATGTTCCACAAAGTTTTATTCATAAGTTTTGAGTCAATCCCCCACTGAGCATAATGAATTATCAATGTTACGCTTTCAAATACTGCCAGCATTCCCATATATGCAACATGGCAGAATATGGTTGATTGTGGCAGACGCATTACAGTCGGCACTCCAGCATTCAGTAAATATTCATAAGGTGGTAATCTGTGCAGAGAAATATCTGTGACCGCTACATCTGTCAGTTCAGTTTGTGGTGCATCTGGCCTGTGTTGTACCAAAGCCAGTTTCTCTAAATAAAGACAGACTTTTTGCATCCCCAGCTCCCACCCTCTGTTCTACACACAACAGTTCCGCTCACCAGTGCCAAGCAGCCAAAATTAAATCAGGCTTAAATAAGATATATCTCCGTCTCGGTATGCAAGGATAGACTGATCCTCGCAGCAGCGCTCTGACATTTCTCTCAGGCTGCGGGACGCCTCTGAAGGATTACCTTAGTGGGAGTGGGCTGCATTAGCTAGCCCATGACGAGTCAGTCTATTGATAGCAGTGGCAGGTACACCTCAGCAAGGAGCCCTTGTGCGGCCTGTGGAGAGAAGTGAAATCAGTATAAATTGTGGGTGTCAGTTCCAAAGGGGAAAGCTGGTCATCTGTAAAAGAAAAGATGTACGAGCGCATAAGGATGGGTAATTCCACTCCTCTACCAAGAGAGGACGTGGAGAAGATGACATTCCCTCCTCTGGCCTGTGACAGGACTTCAGAGTTTCTTCTAGTCCTTTTTGTGACTCTCTTTCTTTCTCTTAATTCCTATTTCTTATTCTATTTGCTCTTTGGGTTTCATTAAACTCGGAAATATCCAGACTTTAGCCCAAGACAACTAGACAGTCAAACAGACAGATAAACAAACACACACACACACACACGCATGGATACACACCTTCCTATTGATTTGCTTTCTGATCTGTGCACCGCTGAGTCATTGTTTCTCCGTGTTAGAAAGTGAAGGGAGCGATGACCCAACTATCAATCAAGAAGTAAGACAAAAGCAACACCTTCTTCCTCAACAGGCATGCACGCTATTTGTCAAGTGACGCATCGCATTCTCAAGGTCGCATCAAACTGACAGGCTGTGCCAAAGCAAATGTTGAACACCTTTTGATGCAGCCTTTACAAATTTGTTTAATGAGGAATTGATTTTCACCCCTCCCCTTTTGTGCGTGTGTGGAGGAGGCAGGCCGTCCCTCAGGCCTGGTAACAGCAGGTGGTTCAGCTCCACAGGAGCAACAATCAGACAGAGAACAGGCAGTAAGGAGCAGCTCACTGGGCGGAATGACTCACAGACACAGCCATTCAGACGCACATGATGATGGCTGCAGCCTGCCTCTTTCACAGCCACACCAGGCTGCTGGGCTCGAACAGGGAGAGACTCCTCTGATGCTAATGTGCTGTAGCCTAATGTTGTGGAAACAGATGGAGCTCAGTCATCAGGGTTGAATGAAACTGTAGACAGAGAGGTGGAAAACATGCTTTGGACTGCGAGTGATCTCATGAAAACATCAGAGATCAAATACATCAGGTCTGCTGCTTTTAAAGTTTGGCCGCCTGGACGGAAGAAATATGAATAAAACATGGGGGAGGTCTGAAGTAACATGGCTGCCAACAAAATGGGAGGTTTGGAATTTCTAAGCAAAACATTTATTCACGACCAGCGCGGTGAATACAAAATATTGTTTGAAGGAGGAGAGCGGCCCTGACAGGAATAGTGAAATACAATTGATGGATTGCAGCATTATTGATTGGTTAAACACAGGGATTTATCTGCCATTGACTGAAATGCATATAAATCATCATCATCATTTCTATTCTGTAGGCTAACAGCCAATGAGGGGGAAAAAAGGCCAAGCCGAGAGAGGATGTCATCTTAGCTAAAGAATGCATTTGGCCTTCTTCCCCTTTTTATAATAACTCACAGAAGATGGTCAAAGTCTTTCTAAATGGGTTAATGAAATCGAAGACTTTACCCAGCTGAGGAAGAGGCGATCGATTCCGCTGTGGGGAGGAAATCCTAAATCACCATGCCAGTTCAGATTAATCATTGGACGCTCTGTATGACATTGCTTTGCATAATGGAAGCGATCACACCCTCTCTGAGAGGAGTTTGGAATAACGATCAGGGAACGATCAGTCAAAGTCAGAAAACAAGTGCAACAAATAGAAATGAAAAGGTGTCAGCCGGTCACTTCAGAGAAGACGGATTAAATCAAATGATTTCAAAAGTTTCTCGCCTCTGTTGCAGCTATCTGTCGGGGGAATAATGGGCAAACTGTGTCAATGGTGGCTGGACTAATATGTTCCAGCGAATGCAGTGAGTGGCTTGATTATTTTCATATATTTTTTATTTATTTTTTCTCTGACAAATCTTTTGTCTTTTGATTGACCTGCCGGCTCTGCTGGGCCATCCAGCAAATCAATGGCTTGCAACATTCATGATGGAAAATGTCCCGGATATCGCCTCTAATAAAGGAAGGAGAAAATTGTTTCATGAGAAGGTGTCCCTGAACGGTCGTGATTGACATGTCTTCAAACACGAACACCTCGAGGTGCGGATCTGTCAGCAGTGATCCACGCTAAGCCATGGCAGAATAAGCTGAGGATTGGCGCAACTAGAAGTCCAGCTGGGGTGGATGTCTTCGCTGTGACACTGTGGACTATGACAGGCTCCTGTTCTCTCACAGAAAGGCAGAATTTATGGAAATGGAAGTGGAGTGTTGAGACAGATGGGAGCTGATCATTGTCTGTCCCATGCAGCAATCAGGTGAAACCCTGCAGGGCTGAATTTAAAGCAAATGTGCCCTATAAATCTCCAGGTTTCCCTGGGCCGCCTAATGAAAACTAATAGACAGACTGTGGAAGGGGCCATCCATCCTGCTACTTTCCCCGCCCAATAACGGGTTACTCTCCTGTTGGTGGTGAGATAAAGCTATAAAGTGTTTATACGAGACTTCTTTAACTACTGTCACCTATAGACATGGATCACAACTTAAATATGTTGTTAAATATGGGTCTTACACTATCTGTTTAACAAACTGAGGCAAGACAGCCTGACGAGAAGGAAATGATATTGTACATTTCCTGCAGTCTTTTAATTTACAGATGTTATTTTTATTTCATGCTTTTTCAGCACAATAATCAGAAAAAAACTATTTCACCAGTAATACATATTTCCGTACATATCCAGGTGTAAGTGTAAGCCTGTATGTGTGCACGTTCTATGTTTATGAGTGCACCTTTGCGCTCTATAATAACATTTTATTCCAGAGAGCAGGGACTGGGGCCCATCCTGCGTGGCACCAAAGGGGGAGGGGGGAGGCTGTTGGTGATCTCAGCCTGCAGATAGGCACCACGCAGACGTTCCCAAATAGAATGTGACTTTGATTTCTCACCTCATTTCACTCTCAGCTGTCGGATAGGTTTCTGCTCAGATGACATATCCTTCACAACGATGCGCAAAAATGTGGAACGGCTCAGAAATGAGGCAGCTGCTGCCCTACATGCCAGGCAGTCTCCGTGACATCATAACCTCCGCCACTCTCCTGTGACTCAACAACACTGACAACAACAATTACAACAACAAAACTTAAGCCGCAGCCATGCAAATGATGCACTGCATCTGTCTAACGCCTCCCGCCCTACTGTTCCCCCACCTTGGCATCTTTGTCCCCCCCCGTGTGCAGCCGTGACCCATTTATCTCTGATCTATCAGCGTCTTGGTTTTACCTGTGTGACATGTTGATGCACAGCCATCTTTCCCTCAGACTTTCACAGAGCAGCTCCATTAGCACTGTGGTATCTCTGAAAAAACCAAGAGATCGACATTTGACACCTTAATGTGAGGAAATTTAGTTTTTGATTATGTTTTAATATGGAACTTTTAATAAGACTCCCTTTTCTAATAGCCTTGTAGCAAATATTTGAATAGTTAACAAGTTATTTATCACTGCTTTTTGAGACGCTAATAAGGACAGATTTTAGGGTTGCCAGGTTGTGAAACATCCCTTTCTATTTTGTAAAAATGCAGTTGTAAAACTGTGCTGTGCAATGAAAACCGTGGATCTCCAAATGTGGTTGAATTTGAAAGGTCTCAGATAAACGGAAGGATTAAGTTTCCCTTTAAGGGTGGCGAAAATAAACCATTTAAACAAAGTTTTTATTAAAAAGCTAGTGAAAGATTGACATTTTGGAGATTTCACACGACTGCGACAAAATGTTGGTATTCCATTAATAAATGCTTCATACTTTCTAAGTCTGCAGTTAAAACTATTAAAAGATCAATGTGAATGAATGGTTCTTATAATCAAGTCTGCAGCTGTAAATGTTAATAAGATGTTAATAAATTGAGTTTGATCCAGAAAATCCTAGAACTTAGAACTAACCAGTCGAAGGGAGTTCACAACCCAAATGTTTTTCCTATTAATGGCATATAAATGATCTACAAAACATTAGCAAATAATTGATTACCTTTTAATACATCCATAAGTTACAACTTACTGCATAAACCTAGGGTGCCTAATTAGAAAATAGTATCTGCACTTATTCATCAAATGTGTTATATTTAACTTTGTGCTGCAAATAGTGTTTCCACTTAACTTATAGATACTGTACTGGATGTCCAGACACCCTTCTGTGTGTTGTAGGTGTATAATTCACATCAAAATGTGTTTACAGTGTCTCAGATGGTGTCAGCCGAAGGTGTCCCTGGTGGAAAATGATGGAAAACAACAGCAACAAATGGCTATTTCCAGCTAAGCCCAAACCTCCTGTGCAGTCTGACCACAGACAATAAATAAGATATGTGTCTCCTTCCGTAACTCTATCCTGTCACTGCTCTCGACCGTGTTCTCATATTGAACCCCGGGGGGGGCGCTTGAACAGGATTGGGAAGTATAACCCAAGTCACCGGCAGGCTGACCGGTGCAGAGGATAAACTAGCTCAAACTGCAGTAGCTGGCCATGGATTTTTTTTAGCCATCAGGGACAGCTCTGCAACACTATCTACTTGAGCCGTCTAGTGAGAACATATCTGACTCACATCTGTGATCGGCTGGCTGGGTCTGTGTAAGAGACACCAGCAAACTGCCTCTGTCCTTGTGAGGGATTATTAGGGAAATGGAGACACTGAAACAATCTGCCTGCGGTTGCCGGACCAGGTCATTTTCAAACCTGTTAGCAGTCGCCCATGTGGTGTCATGAGGCTTACATACCACCTGCTTGGCTTGTATTCCGACCAGATCTGCTCCACTTGGCGATGAATACTATCTCAATGAGACAGCTGGGTACTGGTAACTACTCTCCAATGTTTCATCAACAGGGATTCATGTGTTATTCATTTGCTCCGGCTGCTGGCCGGTGGCCATGTGATGACTGTTGATCACTGCAGTTGTGTACTGTATTGAGATTTTCGCCCTGGTAAATTCCGTTGTTCATTATTCTTCAGACATCTCCGGGCGAGGCACAGAGCTACGGTTTAAACCATATGAATAACCCAATCAAGTACACATCCTCAGGAACTATAGCTGGCTTATAATCAAATTATAATCAAATTCTCATGGAGTTTAAGAGGCATCATAACAAATCTGCTCAATAATTCAAAGAGCAAATATGATATTACCAGGCCTTGTTTATAAATCCACCAGCCTGCCACCCATCAGTGAGCACTTTTTGCCCCAGAGCAACTCTGGCTGGTCCTACAGCTGCAGAAGTCGGAGAGGGCTAGCAGCCACAATATTAAAAAGGGGAAACCACTTGCTGGTTCTGCAATATAAGTGTAAATATGGGCACCTTAGAACAACTGGGTTATGAATAATGGAAAAAGGTTGCCCTTGGTATTCATGAGAGGGGGAACATTCTGCCACTCAAAAACAGAGAGAAATCTCCAAACCTCGCCCTGTACTTTGCTTTGCCTCAGTGTTTTATTTGCACACGCAGGCCTCAGAATGCGGTCAGAAATGAGACGGCAAAAGTAACGCTGCCGGATGCTGCAGGCCTTTGGTTGAGTTCACATGTCTTTCTTATCCCCTTTTTGCATAAGAGATGCGTCTAAAATGCTGCTGGAAGAGGGATCTGTTGCAGTTTTTGACAATAAATAAATAGATGACGGTGCTGCCTTTGCTGGCGAGCATCAAGACTAGAAAGAGAGGTCAGACACTGCAGGGTGTGAGACAATGCAGAGGGGTCATTTTGCAATGACACTGCGGATCATTTCACAAGTGAAAAATGAACCGGCCCCCACAGCAAACAATTAAACTTAGAGGAGCTCAAGAATGGAAAATATGTTTTCATACTCTTGTTTTTTTTGTAAAGTCTTCTAAATTGTCCACACTGATTTCTTTCCATTAAGCGATAACTGTCAAAGTTTTGAATTACTGTTGCTGTGCACTGCTGAGTGGGCTGCCTGAGGGGTCAGCTGTCTCATTAGACAGTTGTTAGTGAGACTGGGCTGAAGTGTAAAGCAGTCCCTCCTGGATTTCACAGCCTTTTTTTGAGATTGTTGCAGCCCAAAATTCCTGATTTTGCGGGAGCTTTTGTACAAAATTGCGATAAAAGTTGCGATGTCTTTTGTATGTTTGTTGCTTTAACTTATCATTGCACTTACAATAACGAGCGTAGCTGTCCTCAATTTAGGTCATCGTGTCGTCTCCTCTCCGGTTTTTCCTGCATCCAACGTGTGTGTGTGTGTGTGTGTGTGTGTGTGTGCGTGCGTGTCAGTAGCGGGGGGAACTGTAGCAGCCGCCCGCTGCAGACAGCCGACAGGATTGAAATAGCAGCAGCTTTCAGCGACTTTATAGTGAAAAAAATGTTACAGCGTACATTGATGTTAAAATGTATACAGGTTGGCAGGACGGTCTGAAATGTTTTGCACGGTCTTTCGCTGCACGTTTTGGTAAATGTGAGATGTTTGAGTTTCGTCTTCATATCGGAAACAAGCTCTCTCTCACTCCCGCTTGCTCAGTGGCACTCAGTCACATTATAGTGACGTAAAGTCTGGCACGTGGGACTGCTGGGATTGGTTGAAGTCGCGGGAAACTCAGGTTATTGGTCAAATTTGCGGAAAGGTTGCTGTGATTGGTCAAAATTGCGAGTCGCACCAAACGGTGATTGGTTGAATTCGTGTGAATTGGCGCGTCGCGACATCGTGAAATCCTGGAGGGACTGGTAAAGACAGAATCTGTGTTGATGACTTTTGATAAGTTGCTATTGACAATGGTCACTCAGAGTTTACTGCTGAGCCCTTTAACTAGGGACGTCTGAGGCCTGTTTCAACAACATAGGAAACATACTGTATCTTTGTTGTAAAGCAAGGCTCACACTGTCACCAGACATTCTTCAATGGCTAAATCCTCTCCAAAACACAACAGATGAGTGCAGAATCTATCCAAAGCTAAAACTCCACACTGCTAAAATGGTTAAATACTTGTTATTGACTTGGTAAGTAAAGCCAATACATTAGAGGAAAAATCAACCTCAGATACTCTCACTGCTGCATATTCAAAGTGTTTGTAGTTTACGATTGTGGTGTACCCACTTTTCTTAAGCCTTCCTCATTTACTTTTGCTTCTACAATGACTTCTGTCAGAGAAAAAGCCTCAACTTCTTCATTTTCAGTTGAGTTGTGAAGAAGGCAATAACTAGTGGAGACCGATAAAACCACCAAGCCACGTCACTTTCAAATTTACACAGATATGTGACACACATTGGCTTTAGCTCTTGTTTTTATTTACTAGTTTTGAAGTTGTCAGGATGCATCGACTCTTTGAAATAAACACCACAACTACTATATTTTTATATCAAGAAACAAGTTACAAAATGACTTGGCTGCTATCTAAACATATCCTACAGTGATCAACTAAAGTGAATGCAATTAACATCTTATTGAAGTAATTATTAGCCTACTTGAAGACCACCACAACCTTTACAATTTCGGTTTGATTTACTGACAAATATCACTCTGTGTATCTCTGACAGAAGAGAGGACCATGTGGGGTGTTTTTTGCCCTGGATTTCACCTCTCAGGCTACATATATCCACCGTACCAGGCCCCCAGGAAGTGCTGCGGGCTTTAAAGCCAATTTGACATAGTAGCCAAACGATGATGCCACGGGGCCCAAAAAGACTTTTCCCACAGACTTACATGGTGAAAGAGACATCTGTAAATCAGTGGATAAATTTTTTGGGGCATCACAACCCACGCAAAATTACTCGTTTCACTATTAGAATTTGATCCATTTGGTCCGATAATATTTGGAAAGAGAAGAGACGCGCGATTATATCATGGCGCCTGCTCTATGGTCAAGCTACTAAGATGAATCGATGAATCAATTAGTTATCAACTATTAAATGAATCTCCAACTATTTTGATAATCGATTAATCGGTTAAAATTCTCTGATCCCAGCTAATTGTGAATATGTTTTGGTTTTTTCTCTCCTCTATGACAGTAAACTGAATATCTTTGAGTTGTGGACAAAACAAGACATTTGAGGACATCCTCTTGGGATTTGGGAAACACTGGTTGACGTTTTTTACCATTTTCACATTTTATAGACCAAACAAGTAATCGATTCATTGAGAAAATAATGGACAGATTAATCAACAATGAAAATAATCGTTAGTTGCAGCCCTAAAACCATGCAGCACACCTTATTGGTGGTGGGTGTTGTGATGCCTGCAGACACTACTCAGGGCTAATTTCCCCTTCCTCTGGATGTTATTATTGTTTTTTATTTAAAGTTCATATTCACCTTAAAATAATGGAACATTAATCAAAGATAAAGCAGTGAAGGATGGTGCTCTTTGCAGTAAAGATGGAAATACAACGCTATCTCTTATAAAGCATCACTTACGCCATTAGGAATGCAGCAATTTACATGATCATAAATATAAATAAATATATTTTTTTATATTTGTTGTCGTTTAGGGAACCTCTGTAGTCATTGTGTCCCTCTCTACATCCAAGCCAAACCTACACCATTGTTCTGATTTAATTTTTATTTTATTACATCTATTTTAACTTATTGTGTGAATGAAAGAAGGCACACACTAATTCTAATTTCTCTCTGGGCAAAAAACCTGAACCAAACACAATGTTCAAATAAGTTTCTGCGATTTTGAACGTTCATTGATCTCATAATAAATTTTGTCTCATCACGTAGTTATCAACAAACTGAGACATCATTTTAGTCCAATTACTTCTTGAATGTCACGGTGCTTAGCATGCTTTGTTTCCTTCATCCATAGGTCGACAAATAGTGTTTTGTGATATCATCCATAAAAACTAAAACTTATCTTCACTCTGGGGCTACACGGGCAAAGAAAGAGCTCCATATGTACTTTGCAGCTACCGCATTCGCTGCTAATATAATTTGTAAGAAGAACATAAGATGTAAACATCCCATTGCGGCAGACACATTTGAATACAGAGTTGAGCGATTAACAGAGAAATCATGCATGAGTGAGCCTGCTTACCGATCTGCTCTGTGTATTAGCCAAAACATCCGTATATTAAAGCTCGCTGAGCCTAGTGAACATCCTGCTCTTATTGATGATCCCATTGTTGTGTGGAGGAATTTACATAATCGCTACTTTACTTTTGGATACATTTGACATACCTCCCTTCCTCTTCACTTTAGCTGAGATGGTAATATTGTCTCATATGGGTGTTTGTATTTTGAGAAGATTTAAAGAACAGCTTTTGTTTAAATCACATTTTGTCTTTGCACACAATGGAGTACAAAGTAATGTTTTTTTTTTTCTGCGAGACAGGGACTTGCAGAATTTGCTGGGAGTGGGAGAAGGCGCAGGGGGGGCGAGGAGGAAGGAAGCAGAGAGATAATAGTTTGAAGGCTGTGTCAGTCTTAGGCAGGCTTCAGAAAACATCAGGGCAGCATTCAGAGATAAAAACAGGTATACCACCCCATCCTGTCCTTAGAGCAACTGTGCTTTGATATGTTCTAAAAAATCCATTGATGTCTCTGACAGCAGTTTTCCTATTTTTTTTCCCCCTTCCTCTGTAATGACAGTGTGATGCTCTGTGAATGTTAAATCAGGTTGTTTCAGTTCAGAATCTGAGTTCTGTCAAATTCACTGAGTTTACGTAGCACTCATTTAATCAGCAAGGACAAATGTAGACGAACTTCAAAAGCTCAACAAATTACTATTTCAATTGAATTCTGTTATTTATTTTAGTTAATGAACATTGTTCTGGAAAGATACAAAAATAAAGAGAAGGAATTATTAAGCTCATGAAAACTGCTTTATTTTCTGAATTCTATTTGTATTTGGTTGTGCTGTCTGCAATTGCAGCACGTTTCGTTTCTGTTTACATTTAGTTTTCTAAATTTGGTTGCATTTGCTATGTTGTGTTTTCTGTAGTTGCAGTGCATCTTTTCTATGCTGCATTTGTTGTCAATTTATGTTTTTTTTGTTTATATTCAGTGCATTTCAGGGCCACTGCACTATACATCTGCCTTAAAGGGAAAAAAAGTTCAACATGATTATATATAATTCATTTCTAATTGTAAACAAGATGGAAAATATTGTTCAAAAATAATAATGGCTGAATATTGCTAGACTGAAAATGAGAGATTATATAAAATGAGTCAAACACTGTTTATTGTCAGCACTTAACAGTGAATCTGTGCTGATAGAAAGCTTTTGAACAGATTGTATGTGTGAAGCAAAACAATGACATTCTGCTGTGTGATAATAATCTTTCTGATGTTACTGTCAGTGAACTCATTTCAGTTCTTCAGGTTTTCAGACAGGGTTGTGTACTCGAGCACTTCATTATAAAACCACACACAGGATGCATTTTGCACTTGCACATACACACATAATGGCAAAATTCCTAGCACAGCTGAATAGAGACCCATTTGCCAATTCTTGATTAATTTGTTTTACCGTTGTTTGTCATGAGGAATTCAATTAATTTCCCAAAGTGGAACAATACTGGGCCTAATCAAAATAAATGAATCCACAAAACCACATCATTGCTATTTATTACAAAAACACATTTCTCCAATTTGGTATGATGCTTTCCAATATCCATGGGCTGACCTGTTCTTCCCAGTTAATTAAAAGACCTAACCAGTTATGCTCAACTTAGCCCTTCAATGGGCTCAGACGTATTGCAGCCAAAGCTGCTCTTACAGAAAGTTAAATAGGTGTGACTCAAGTCTGGCTGCACTGATGCCTTACCTTAAGGCCTAGACACACAGAGCCAATGGCCAAACGTCGGCAGAAAAGACAGTTAGGCTGAACAGTCTCCCCAAATTTGTCAAAAAAGTGCCTCGGAACACACCAAAGCGACGAGATGTAATACGTATCCATAACAGCAGGCAGCGCTAATCTGTATTGTCGCCCAAAAATGAAAACCGGCAGCTGATTGGACGAACGTGTCATATGGGTCTGGTTTCTCCGGAAATTCAAAGACAGACCGTCATGGCGGCTTGTTCAGAATACGATCTCATATTGTACTAAAATACAATTTTAAGCGAGAAATAGGCCATGCTAGGGCTGAAACGATTCCTCGAATAATTTGATTACAAAAAATCAAATCGAAGCAAAATTCTTTGCCTCGAAGCTTCGTTAAATCGATGTAACTAAGGTTGTACGGCTCACTGTGTTTCCTCACGGAGGATTATTACTAGCGCACAAGAGGTTTTACGCTTCTGTGGACACACTGACTGACGGCCTAGATTACAAATGAAGGAAGACGAAAATAGCGAGGGTCTAAGAAAAGAGACAGGCGTGAAAAACGACAGAAGGTTTGGGATCATTTTAGGCTGAAAACATGCTCGTACGTCATCTCTGTAACAAACATCCAGTGACCAGTGTACTCATCCATTCCAAGGAGCGAACCCGACACAAGGTAATAAACAGCTTTATTGTTTCTCCTCACTGTGTATTAGGCTTCTGAAAATGTGTCCCCCAGAACAGTGTAGTTGAGCTTTGTTCCGTCACATTTACCCTCTGGTTAGGGAACAGCTCTTTTGCATATCCAGTGCAAAGAGCCAGAGGCAGGAAGGGGAAGGGGGTTACAAATATTAACATTTGGGCTACCAAAAATTTTTTTTTTTTAAGGGTCTTGGAATTTGGCAATAAAAAATGTAGCTTTTTCTAAAAAAGGAAACCTGTCTTTTGTGTATATATACAAAAAAACAGCAATAATAAATATTTACTATTGCTGTTAACTAAGTATTTCTTACTAAGTATTTCTTATCCGATTACTTGATTAATCGATGGAATAATCGCTAGAATACTCGATTACTAAAATAATCAATAGCTATAGGCCATGCAGTTGCTGAATCTGTCTTCATTTCAGATCAGCAAAGGTCAGTTTAAAAGATTTTCATCAGATTTTGAGAGACTCTAGTCACGCTCATTCCACTCCCCATTTCCGGGTTAGCACTCTACCAATCAGATGGGTCATTTGAGTCCGACTGCCGGCAGTGCCCGCCCCGCCCATTATACATGTCAAATTGGCCAAAATGAAGGCAGACGGCCCCTCGGACGGACGACGGCACGGAACACACCGAACAGATTCAAGTCACTGACCTCGCCAGACTGTCCAACGGCCGATTATCGGCTCTGTGTGTCCGGGCCTTTAGATGCCATATGTAGTAGAAAGTCATGCTGACTAAGTTATGTTCAAGTTCATTTAACCATGTGCGTCTAAAGCATATCTAAAAAGAACTTTACAGAGACCTACAACATTAGGAGAAAGGAGTAAAACACAATGAACAAACAGTGACAGGCATGAAAGACAGAATACAGGTGACAGAATAACATTAAAATGACTACTACTTTATTATTTAACAATGCATCATTTTTTGTAGGTAAAATCTTGATCTGCAAAGTAGGAAGTAAGGGACTGTAAATTATTAGGAGGAGGGGGAGTATTAGGTCTTTTCTTTTCACAGGTAGGGTTGTCTTTTTCAGGGCAAAGTAGGGGAGGTATTTGGGGGAGTGTGTTGAAGTTGTTTTCTAAGTCAAAAGGAGGGTCGTAAGAAAATATTAATGATGCTCGGCAGGGCCTTGCTTAAAATAAAATACATAAAAATGAATAAATACATAAAACAAAATGAAACACAAGCTTCTGCCCTCCCTTCCAACCCCAAACTGAAGTAGTAATGCAGCATGAAATAGAGATTCCAATTAAGTAAAGTACAGTATACCTCAAACTAGTACTTGCACTTAGCAAAATTTGAACAATGGAAAAAATATTTTGAGCAGTCGGTCAGGGATCCGTTAGGCTTTATTGTGTTTTTATCCTAATTGATATGCATTTAATATATCATTATATATACAGTGTGTATATGTATGTATGTATGTATATATATATATATATATATGAAGTGCTTTACTTTGTGATTGATGCGTTAAACCCAGACAGCTGCAGCTCCTGCAGCTCTGCTCCACAGTTACAGACTGAGATCGACTTGTTTTGCCTTTGCCTTTCCTGTGCTATAGACCCGCTGAGACTTGCTCTGCTGTGCCATACGTAACCTATACAGCAGCGCATGTCAACTCACAAGTGACTGCCACAAATATCAGACAATCCGGATGAGACACTTTATCACATTTCATTGCTTTTCAAACGTATTCCAAGACAAGGACAATGTGATTTATTATTTATGCTCCCAAAGCCACCTTATCCTTCTCTGCCAATGGGCAGACTAAAAATAAACAATTCATTTAGGACTTCTAAGCACAGATAATGGATGCTTTGTGCTTTATGCAGTCTGACATTGTCATCTTTGACATAATGCGCTTTGAGGTACCGAGCATATATATTATTAAATAATCAACCAAACCAAATCTTCTTGAGAACTGTTCTCCTCCCCTTCTTGCATGAAAGAAAAAGTATATTTTTGCATAAAACCTTTGCGACAGTTTGATACAAAAATGTGAGATCAAGAAAGAGTTAGATCGCATCATCAGATGCAGCCCTCAACTGTGTGTGTTTTCTGTGCCTTTTAATTTAAAGCAATTACACTCTCAGAAGGCAATGGGAGTCTGGGTTACAGGACAAGGTTACCTTGCCAGGCTGCTTATCATGGAGAAAGTGGCCTGCTAGGACAAAGCAATTCAGAATTTTATTATCATTTAAATTAGAACATATAGAGGGGCTTCTATCCGATTGGTGAAATAATGGCAGTCATTTATCTAGGTCTCACCGACCTTTCAGTTCCCATTCATGTCTTATTAGTGGAGCATACATCATCATCCTGCCATAATTAAAAAGAGGAAATCAAATTGATTGTGGGGAAAAAATGGTGCATGCAGGTAGAGATTGAATAGAGCTGTGTGTTCTTTGTAGCCTCATTTCTGTAGTGGGCTTTAACTGGCCTTTTATGTGTTGATTTTCTTTTGTTAGTTGGCTTCTTGGTCACACAGAAGTCCAGAAGGGACAGGAACTAGACGTCATAGGTGTTTATCAGCTCTGGGCTAGCCACGGCCATAATCTGAATATTAGAGGCCCAGTGATTAATGCACCATGTGACTGAAGGAAAGGTTTCTCACGCATATTAGTCTTCGTAATGGATTTATGAAAAAAAAATAAATGAAAGTCCCATGAACTGTTGACTGAGATAAGACAGGATTTATAAGTGGGTATTTTGGAGTTTGGAGTTCTTGTTTTCAAGGCCACGCAATACTGTGAGAAAACTACGTTATTAAATAACAAATGATAGACAGTATTTTGGATTGAAAGTGATTGGAACGGTGGATCCTGGGTTGTCAAAGAGAGAGTTTCAGTGGAGAAAGAGACACCAGTGTGATTACTCATCAAAATATTAACGGATTGAATATGGAAGGATGTTGTTATAAATACATTAATGTTTACAGACGTCCACAGCGCATTTAGCATCAACAACTCCAGATAGGAACTGAAAGGAAAGTAGTTAACTGCTCAACACATTGCAGTTCAATGAGCATAACTCAATGCTGTGTCTTCTCTCTTATCTATTTGAAGCTTGCAATTCACCAGGGGTCCACGATGGAGAAGATAAATGGGGTAAGAGTTACCCTCAAAGTGGCCCTAATGAGAAATCTGTGGGAGATGCTCATATTTTATCTGCAAAATAGAACAAAACAATTCTCCCCAAAGCCCTCTTAAATGCTAATTGAATAGTAATGCAATGCCTCAGGCATCTTGTTGTCAGCTCATTTGGGCAGTGATTTGTCTCAATCCGTCATACGATTCTCACTTTTGGCACGCTCTCAATGAACTGCTCAATGTGCCATTGAAATTCAATTTCATAAATCCCTGTGCTGTACAACAGCCTCTTTGCCAGGCCTGCTCTACACTTTGTCATCCCAATCCCTCTTTTGCAGGGAGATTTGCTTCTTGAACTTTGTGAAATCAGCCTCATATTCTTCCCTCCCATATTTCTCTGCTTTGGAAGTAGCAACCTGGACAGATAGTCCAGTAGCTTTGTGATCCAAGTAACCTCACAGTTAAAACATATTTAATCGTCATTCTTTGTCATGTGAAAATGGATTGACCGAGAAACATAACAAAGTCTTATCTCACTGATGCACTAATAAAAATGATGGATAACATGGGAGCCTGAAATGATTGGAGACAATTGGATTTCGCCCACATTATGTAATTCAAACGCTGCTTGGAGAACAAGCTGGAGTCTCAGGTTCCTCCTTGACTTCTCTCCACCCGGCATTATGAAGAGGCCCTGCAGAAACAGAAACAGAAGCTGCTTCAACACCATAGAGTAGCTGCAAGCAATAATCTATGCTGCTTAAAACACAAATGCAAAGGTTGACCTGCCATACATGGATGAAGAAAAATACTAAAACTACCATAAATAATATTGGTTAAATGTACCACTAATTCTTAAATGTCCAGTGTGTAACGTCTTTAGTTGCTCATTATCAAAATCTGTGTTGCCGTTCACCATTTCATGAATATTTACCTCCACCATAAATTCCAAGTATTCCTTTGGCTTGAAATTTTACCTTTTACCTAACTGGGGTAGACGCTCCATATTCATGCGCCATCTTGCCGGTAAGGGACATACAGGACATACTGCTCCGCCTTTCACGTTTTCGCTGTCACATGATAAAATCACAGGTGCTGCTAATGCTGCTAATGGGTATCTTAGCTTCCAGGCCCCGGCAAGTTTGAAGAAGGAAACGTGGAGGACCGTATTCAAAATCAAATTTCAGGAACAGGAGTCTTCTTCGCCCAGAAAAAGAAAAAGGATATTGAAAAGAGCAAGAGACCAGCTTTTTGAAGCATGAAGGCTACCGTAGCTGTAAAACGTACTTTGAACTGCGTGGTGCGAGAGAGTTGATTGTGATATGTGATCTCAACACTAGATGGGAGAAATTCCTACACATTGGACCTTTTTAAAGCTGCACTTGTCAATATTTTCATATTACTAATAGATCAAATGAAAATTAACCCACAAAAAATCTGAACCCAACTCTACAGAGCTTTTTTTTTATATAGATATGTTCAGCTCCTTGTTTTGGTTTATAACCCACAATGTTACAACTTTACTCTATGGTTCACTGTCACTGCTCTCCTCCATGTTGTTTTCCCAGATGCAGCAGACGAAAAAGCTTTCATAAACCCACATTATGCAGCAACATACAGACACAGTTAATGACTAGCTGGTCAACACAGTGGAGTATAACTTTAATTGAATCCTAAATCCATTCCGTAAAGACATGCATTCTAGTTAACTACAGTTGAAAATTAGCCGACTGGCTAACACTGGCACATTTACAGACATGTTGATTAATGTGCACTGTCCTAATAAATACATCTTACAAAATCTAAAATTGCTCCATATTTGCTGGATGTGCAAATAGACAATTCTTTGCTAACATGTTCATTATGTCAATGTTGTTGTTTTTTTTTAGCTTCTTTCTCCCCCCAAGTGGCCAAAAAAATGACTGATGCTACTTTAATTGACTGAAGTGAGCATCAGAGCTCTTAGGGATTTATTGTCTCATTTTTCGAAAAAGTAAATGATGATCTGTAAGTTGCAAGGTGATGATAGCAAGCCACAAAGAAGCCACCATTAGACAACCTTTAACCCTTTTTTTTTAGATTGATGTACACCTAACAGCCACTCTGTTTAGACCACTGATGTACAGTATTTGGCAAGGGTTCAAAGCAGGAAGTGCCAGATCTGACAAACTCTGCCCAACTCCTGTGATTAATAACACCAACATCAACTTCAATTACTGATAAAATAAACACAGATCCCATTCAATGAAACATTTAGTAATCAATAAATGCCTTGTTTCCACATTGTAATTAATATGTTCAATTTTGATTCCATGCGGCGATTGTTTTGCATGAGAAACGAATGATGTTTATTATCTCACAGCATCTCTGAAATATATTTTACTTACTGATAAAATATGTACCGTCTCTGTTGGGTACAGCATGTCTGCTTTCGTTTCGTTACCCCCTCGTCCCTTATAAATTCATTTGCCACCTCCTAAAGTTCAGCTTCAGTCCAGCAGTCCCTCGCAGTGTGGGGTGACAGAGCAGGTTAATTGCTGAATTTTGATTGTCATGCTGTAACAGATGAATGTGGAGGAGAAAGTATGGCGTTAACAGATTGCTATCTCTTGCTCGCAGCAGTCTGGTGTGGCATAATGGTGTCAGAGTGAAGAAATTTTAATCACAGAGGTATGTAATGACAAAAATCTACATATCATGGATGAGTAAAAATAATAGATGAACTCCTTCCAGCTGAACAAATACTCTGCATGTACTGTATATGTCAATGAACTGTATAATCCTCATCTCGTGGTGTTAAATTTAAACCAGCTCCCATATCCCTGAGCTGGTTGGATTTAAAGCATCCACTCTAAATTATGATCACTCACAGATTTAAAAAACAAGCACATAGTCCTACTGTATGTTACAATACATCAAAGGATTGGTCCTTTAGGACCGACCAAGACACGCCGGTGTAATATGGCTACCACTTAACTACTTTCATATTTGTTGCTTCTAAAAGAATCTGGACTATTTATGTTACAGCTTAATGAAAGTGTATATATATCGATATATTTCACATTCCCCATTACAGTTTTTTTTGATTGCTAGACTACAGTGGGCACAACTGGAGTCGCATGTGCAAAACTCTAACTACAGTCTGCACAGCAGCAGTTCATGTGGACCAAACTTGCAGTTTGGTTTTCATTGCTTGAACACAGTTTTTAAAACTCTACACACTTCTCCCATGGCTTTAACCACAACCTGCACAACACTGGATTTAACACACTGCTGTCAAAACTGTTGACCACACATTCAAAACAGAATAGATTTTTACTCTAGTGTATTTCAAACACTGCTGATTGCAATGGTTTCTTGTTTTGTTAGTGAACACATACTGTATATACAGTATAAAGGGAAAGCTCATAAAGCCTTTTTTTGAAAATAACACCAAATAAGAATGAAACAGTTATACATTGTACTGCTTGAGAGAAACAGCAAACAGGTAAAAGAGCAAAGATACCAATATGTCCAGGTAAGATGTCTGACGTTACATACACAGTTGTGAAAAACACATCATTCATTCTTGTTTACCTCAAAACTGGTATAAAATAAAGGAGAAGAGGAAAAAAGGAAAGAAAATAATTTCACTCTTTTGTTACAGCAAATATTGATTAGTGCAAAGTCACTTCAATTATTGAAACTGTAAAGATGAAAAGTTTGTATGTTCTGTGTTGGTGTTTGATGCTAGTGTTTTTACACTCGGTGTGTTCTGAATGACAGTGTGTGTTATCTCAGTTTTGAGACGTGTGTGAAGAGTTGTGTTGTTGGAATGAGTTTTGCAGGAGATGTGAACTGTTTAGCTCAGGTGACTGTTGGTAATGCAGACTGTAGTTTGAGTTTGCACATGTGGCTTCAGTTGTGACCAGTGTTGTTTAGCAATAGAACAAAACTGTAATAAAATAAAATGTTGAATATTGCACAGATGCCCTACACACAGATCCATATATATATATACACACACACACACACACACACACACACACACACACACACACACACACACACACACACACACACACACACACACACACCTGTGTGTAGGGCATCTGTGGGGGAATGTATTGTACAGTAGGGTATCATGCAATATCCTGCGTGTGTATGTTCTGTGTATACAGGTGTGTGTATACATGCTGTGTGCCGCCACCTGTGATCTCTAGAATGCCTGAGACAGATTTCTCCTAAGGGAGACAAAGGCTTATCATAGTGTACATCAAAATTCCAGCAAATTGTCAGATTTTTAAATCTAAAAAGCTATTTTTTTTTAAATTGTTTTCTATTTGTTTGCGTTGCATTTTCATCATGATTTTCACATGTTCCTTGACACAATTGGCACCACATGGGGATTGGCTAATGCAGATCACTTAAGATAATGGTATTTGTTTTCAATACAAATGGGATTAATTGACCTTGCAAGATGGATCTTCCTCGCAGGGTACCTGTCAGTGGCTGCTTGACACAACCATCTTCTGAGTTTGTCTGGATTTGTCTCTGTCTCACTAAGGAAAGTAATATTATACCACATCATCGCAGGATTACACATTATTTTTCGTTGTTGCTGATGCCTAAGCCCTGTCTAAGCCCTCGTTATGTTTAATGGTGTGAGTTATTGCCTGCCCTGAGCATTGTAACTCACGGGATGCCGAGCATAGAACATTTATAGACCCTTCAGTCGCTATACAGGCTGAGGCCTGCTTACTGCTCATTGTGGTGCTGCTCTGTGATACCGGCATCTTAAAATTCTCACCTCAGGAGAAGACGATTTCAATAATTAATGTCCTTTACCGCATTGTTTTTGCATACAGTCTTAGCTTTTCAAGCATGCAGTGTTTATAGAGAGTAGCCTATAAGGATCCACTGAAGTGAAGTGGACGGGTCGTATTAGGGGTCAACCCATTATCCCTACTAATGTGCTGTGAGATTGGTAGCTAATTGATATTGCATGCTAATTGATATTAGTGCTGGGCACATTACCAACTTTAGGCTTTATATACTGTCCACACAGACACAATTAAGAGAAGCTGTGGGCTAAGACTCATTTGGTTAAATCTTCTTTTCTCTCCACGGTTTTGTTTTGGTGATTTAAATTCGATATTCTGAAGCTCCAGCGCAGGATATTTAACCACACCTAGCCTGGAAACACGGAGGACATTTGCAGGGGAAAGAGCACCTCTACAGTACGCAGGGCAGAGCCAAGTGTAAAAACAGATTCCTGTAACTTAAATAGAACTGTGAACATCACTATTCCAAATCATAACTGCATGAAATATTAAGAAAAGATAATTTTAAGTGCAAATCAGCATTGTTCAGTTGGTGTGCATCCAAAGCAATCTATCCAGTTTATAAAGTTTGAATAGAACAAGAAGTTTTAGCTCACATGCGTGATTACAGGACAGAGACCTGTGGGAGTCAACACTCTATATAGGGCACTTTAAATTTCACCAAAGGTGCTACAAATAACTGTGATAAATAAATGTGATTGATTGATAAAGCCATATGACACTCGTAGATTGGGCTTTTTCCAATGAGGGCATTTTGACATGTTGCAGCAGGAAAAAACACAGGTGATGATGATGGCTGAATTCCATTTAGCTGCTCCATTTTTAGGTTCCAACTGTTTGACAACTGTCATGACTTACATAGACACTTATTTTCTTATTGTGACCCTAATTAATTACTTGTTGGGGTATTAACACTACCTAACTAATTACTCAACAGAAAAACTAGTTAGTTAAACTACTCATGACATTACTTTTCTTACTCATTCCAACTCCATCAAAGATGCCTTTAAACCACTCCAAAGCCTCCACACATCACTTCTATATTTAACGTGTAGAAATAGAAAACAAGTCATTGCAATTTAAAAAGTAGCTACACTTGAATTTGGAGCAATTTACTTAACATAAACAACAAGCTTAGCCCCCAAAAGTGGGCTATTTTGATATAGCGTCAAAGAATGAGATATGGGGGGATACCTGACCTGATGATCTGGCAACCCACTGTACTAAAAGTTGCAGCTCTGGCAGTAGTAGTAGCTTCTGAACAGTGATGAATGACTAGGGTTTTTAAGTGGAGTTAACATTTCAAACATTTCAGAATTCAAAACATCTTTGCTAGATATAACTTCAGTATCAGTCAACTGATACTATATTTAAATTTAGCCATAATAGGTTGACTAATTTGTTTTTATTTCTGCAGCTAAAAAAAAAAGCCCCTCCAAAAAGCAAATTAGGACAACAGGTTCTTTTTTTAAAGAATGTAGGTATAGCTTAGCTGTTCTCTAATCAGTCTAAAGGTGTCTCATGTTTGACGTTAGTAATTTGTAGGATTAATATTTATTGCACTGACGCCACCCCTTTGCTACGAGTGGATCAGAAAATTCTGGTAGCAGCTGCAGCCTGACCAACAGAGAGACAAACAGATGAGCTGCAGGTTTTAAGGTGATTTAAATAGAGGTTAATGTTTGAGCTGTGGCTCTGTCATGAAGCACCGTTTTAATAACTGCAGGATACCCATGAGTTGTGTAGTCAAAGACTTACAGAATCACAGGTGAGGATTACAGCAGTTGGTTCAAACACAGTAGCGTGTTACCTACTGGTTATTATCCATTTATTTTCTTGTAACATTTATTTAAAAAAACCTATTATGTCATTTTTAAATGATAGATTTTAGTCTCAGATTTATATTAGTAAAATAAAAGAGTCAAGCTGTTCCTTTGTGTATGTTGTTAAAAAAAAAGTTACAGCAAGTACAGCAAGTACCAAAGATAAACCCAAAATGTCTAAGTAACCGATTAGTAACTGTAATGTCATTACTGAACTTTAATTTGATGAGATTGATGGAAAAATGTCATCAAAATGTGTAACCGCACAACACTGAATATGTGCTGTTCCACCAATATAATGGAAATGATTCTTCCTTAATCAGGGACTCAGTTCATGCTTTTGTCAGTTTCACCTTGCTAGTTATCAGCTTCAGAACTTCTGTGAGTGTATCTTGTAAGTTGAAAGAACATCTTAATTATGCTCACAGGCGTACTTCCCAGCATGCAGTGCATTTGAATTAACTCTCCAGAATCTTTTCCTTCGTATCATTTTTTTGCCCAGGACTCACAGGATGAAGACTTATTCTGTATGTTTGCAAAGTTCAGCAAAGATCCATTACTGATGAAAATTCAAATGATTGTAACCATGACGGAAATGAGAGTACAATTCTATCCTTATGACATTGTTGGCTAACATGAAAACCTTTATTACATTCTCTTAACTGCAAACTCCTTTACTTGCCATTACACAAAGTAAGAATCTTCTCAGTGTGAAGTTAATTTGTGGTGATGTGTGTTAGAGAGTGAATTGGGTATAACCTTGTTTACAAAGTTAGTTTCAACCATTTTCTCTGTTAGTATTGCAGAGTCTTTGTGTCGCTCAATGGTAGTTTGTTGGCTGCATCCGGAAGAACTGTGGAGTGTTTTTTGTGTTTAGAGTGAATCAGTTTGTATACAGAAGAAACCCTGCAGTGGTTTCCTCTTTGCTCATTTGGGGTAAGAAGAACAATCAGAAAGCAATTGTACTCTGTTATGGAGCAAAACAATTGGACCTTGCTGTGTAAATTTGTTGTGAGCATTGTTCACATACAGATTTAAGCTATTTCACAAAAGTGGTACCACTTGCATAATGTGTGTTTATTGGACAACTTTCCTAAAGGGTAATTTCTGTATTTTTCCCTATTTTCAGGGGTGAGACGATACACAATATTGGGTTCACGAGAACGAGACAAACCGAGATTTTAACACTATTTTAAAGAAAACTTTTATTCAATCTAAAGTCACAGGGCCATGGATAAGCATTGCTAAGCCTCTGTCCTGATTGACAGGTCGTGCGTTTAGCCACGCCCTAAAGCATCCCCTGCTTTATCGTCGTTTGATATTAAAATAAATGGGACCACAATTTACACAATTGAAAATCATGCTGTATTTAAGAAGACTTGAAACTAGCCATTGAGACCATAAACTCATTATGAAGATGTTTACCATATAATACTGGGACCCCAGCGTTTACCCCCCTCTGAATACTTTGACCAGACAACAAAAGGAGGGGCTCTAGATTTTTTTTTTGTGTTTGGTTTTTTCATTTTTCATTAGTCGGTTAACTATTAAATTATATTCTCCATAGTTTTTAGCATGGCCGGTCGGTCAGTCCAACTATGGGATGAATTGCCTTGATATTTGGTACAGGCATTCATGGTTCCCAGAGGATGAATTCTACTGACTTTGGTGATCCCCTAATTTTTCCTTTAGCACCGCCATCAGGTCAAAATTTGAGGTTGAGAGCTGCTAGCAAGGCTGAAGACTCTTTGTCTTGTTCATTAATTCTTTCTACACTGCCAGAAATATATATTTTATTTGGCGTTTAGCTATATAATTTGTCACATTTAAAAATACTGAGTCTAAAAATACTGAAACAACCTATCAATATACTGATAGCCTGACAGATGCAACCAAATGCAGCCAAATTCTTAGTTAGAAACCTTGAGGATTTTTTGAGAAGGCGGGTTTGGTGGCATGTTTGTGATGGGATATGTTGTTCTGAACACAGCTAACATGCTCTATGTGGGCCACGAGCCCTGCAGCCTTGCTGTTTGCCAAGACTGCTATGACACGAGATGCTGTACATGACATTCCGCTACCTCAGTTTCCATGGATACCACACCTGATTAGACATGAAGTCATGCACATGCCCTCTAGATTATGACAGCCAGACGAGCCGGATGACATCTCTCCAAGAACCTATACCACTCAGAAAACGATAACAAGTAGAAGTAAACCAACACAACGATGCTGTTTGCCAGCCTGCAAACATGTAATCGCTTTTTCTCCTGTTTAATTCTCTCAACCACCCAGTGATGCACGAAGATGTTGACTTTCTTTCTTCCCTTTTTATATCCCAATTCGGTTCATGACCAAATGTTTGACAATCTAGAGCTGTAATCGACTTTTTCCCCTCTGTCTTTATTTAAATCCTTTATTCGTTCTTCACGTTCACTGGCTCCGTTCCCTATTCCCTCTGCTCAGCATGCATGAAGCGGACAGCACAGGGAGCCCAGAGATCTATAATCCCCCTACAGGAGAGAAGTGGATGGCTTTAATGATTTAAATCGTGTCAATGAGCACCTTCTCTGATTTGAAATGAGAAATTTGAAGGCCTATTGGAATTTAGCCCAAAACAGTGCCACACTCACCACATCAGCATTCCCCTCAATCAATGGTCATTGACTGCAGCAAGAAGGTGCTTAATCATTTTTAATTAGAGATAATCAGACATCTTGTCCATTCTTGTTACAAGAGGCCAAAATCGAGGAGTGCAGTGGGATCAAAGTTCTCAATTTGACATTCTGACTCCAATTTCTTTAATTTGACAGCATTGGTAATCTGAGATTTTTTCCCTGTACGGCGCAGTTAAGTCAGCATCGACAAACGATGCACGATTTACAGCTTGAAAGGAAGAAATGGGATGTGTTCACATAATCATGTCAGTGTTTGGAAGCCAATTTATTGTGTCACAACAACAGTGACAAAACAGGAGAAAAAAAAAGGCGCAAAACTGAGAGTGAAGTGTTGGAGTCTAAATGCTCAGTTGAGTCTGAGCTGGGCGTGGCAGTGGAGTCTCTCTCGCGCTGGTGGATCTCTTAGTAATGAGGCCCTGTGAAGCCGCGGCTCCCACCCCTCACTGGGCCCCTCATACATCATTAATGTTCCCACATCATAGTCCTGATAATTACCGGGGACGTGAATGTCACCTCAGTCGCGCCTCCTCAACAGAGGATGACAGCACAAGGTCTGTGGTCTGCCAGACGTGCCATGAGGGTGTTGCATCTCGCACACATTCCTCACACGCACACACCAACACTCTGGGTCTCTCTACACACTCACAAACATACAGATTTTACCCAAAGTGAACCATATGTGTTCTCTTATCACACCAACACATGGGATGCTTGACTCCTTTGGCTTTGTTCCAGAAGACTGCTCAACTTTTCTTCATACTGTATACTGAGGATACTGAGGAGCATCTATGTGTCAAAATAAAAGGCTGGTAAAGAAAAAAAGGGTCAGTTCACCTTTTACTTACCTCTAGTGGTATCTTGCCATGCACAATTTGGGTTTTATTTGCCCAGATTTTTAGGATATTTTGCCTCCACCCCAACACTATGGAGGTGAATGTAAATGAATTGTTCATCTCAATTATCCAGAGGAATTATTTTCATATTGGATATTTCCCCAACTCACAATTTACTCCAAGAGCCAATATTAAGAATATGACTGATATGATACGTATCATGATACAGGGGTCACGATTCAATATATTGCAATTTTTTAAATATAATTTTAGGGAAACTGTAATAGTCAGGGATAGATGATAATATATTCTTTTTCTGCCTTTATTTGATAGGACAGCTAGGTGAGAGAGAGGGGAAAAGACAGCAGGAAATTGTCACAGGTCGGATTCGAACCCTGGACTTCTGCATCGAGGAATAAACCTCTCAGTATATGTGCGCCTGCTCTACCACTGAGCAACCCGGCCACAGATGCTAATATTTTTAAGCACGGACCACCAAGCCCCTACATTTGGTGGACATAGTACATTTTTGGTGGCCCAAATGCAAACATATGTAAAAACAATACAGAAAAGGCAATTTAATGCAACTTAACACAGCCTTCCTTAACTGTGACAATTCAATAAATGAAAAGACATTAACAAAATGAAAATATCCAATTATTAATTAAAATTGAAAACTCAACATATAGTCTCGCAGACACTCAGAACACACAAGCACAAGGGTTCGACTTGGTAAAAAGTTATATATTTGATCTGCAACTGTGTAATCAAATTTAAAATCAAAACGTGTGCTTATGACCAGGCAAAGCAGCCTATTTAGTTTTAATTAATTAATTGAAGCGAAGGCGCATACTAGGTCTCCACTCTCTGCTGTCACATCTCTATCTCTCCCACCCAAGCGAAGTAGCGGTACCGCGGCGTGTAGAGTTTGAGCTGACGTTAGCGCAAAAAAAGAAAAAATCTGAAAATGCACAGGCAATGTAGTAATAGCTCCCCAGTTGTGGGGAAATCCAGACTCCTCTTTGTCTGAGATCAAGTAAAAATGCGGTCGATTCTGAGACGAGACCGAGTACTACAAACACTCAGAAGGGCTACCAAACCCCCTTAGCTGACCGGAAGTGCTTGCAGGCAATGGTGAGACCGTAAACAAGGACGGGGGAAGAGAGGAGGGCTAAGGGCTTGGCTTAAGCTAACTCCTTATTGGCTATCACTACCCAGCATTTTCCTCGCCAACATACGGTGTCTGGTGAACAAAATTGATGACCTCCGGCTGCAGATCACCACAGATAAATGGATTAGGGACTGCAACATCACGATTTTCACGGAAACACTATTAAGTTGTGGAAGAGTCAAACGGCTTAAGATACAGTAGATTACAACACTGCTAGCAGTGAACAGAACACAAAATGAACCACTGTCTGCCACAAATCTGTGCATGTAAACTATTAATTAAAAAGCAATAGTGTTTTTAAGTCAATACAGTATCACAAAACATATCGCGATGCTCAAGTATATCGATATTTCCTTACACCCCTACTACATTGTATTAGGGTGACAGCAGAAACCTCAGCGATATTTATCTCAAAACCTGAACACATGAAAGCCTAACTGCTATCTACATGGCTAAGAACCAATATGGGTGAGTGAAAATTATGCTTTATAATTTTTAGGAATTAAAGGTTCTTACCTTGTGTAAATCACATTTCCTGGCTATGACAAAAACATCTTAAAGTGCTCATATTATGCTCATTTTCAGGTTCATAATTGTATTTAGAGGTTATATCAGAATAGGTTTACATGGTTTAATAAAAAAAAAAAACAGCATATTTTTGTTGTACTGCACATTGCTGCAGCTCCTCTTTTCACCCTGTGTGTCGAGCTCTCTGTTTTAGCTACAGAGTGAGGCATCTCACTTCTGTTCCATCTTAGTTGGGAATCGCACATGCGCCGAAGCTAGGTAAGGACTATTAACCAGTCAGAAGCAGAGCACGAGGGCGTGCCACGCTAGCAGCTAGGCGAGCATTATAACGTGTGTTACAAAGTGACGCACGTTCGTCACGGAAGGAAAGGCTGGACTACAATAGAGCTGTTTGGAGCAGTTTGTGAACAGTGTTTTCTGTTGGAGATGGTAAGTCCTTTGGGGTGGACTTTGGGCTTTTTCACTTTGTAAACTTATAACATGCACAAAAAAGATATGTAACACAGTAAAGGAAAGGGAAAAAGCCAAAAAAGCATAATCTGAGCACTTTAAGAAAGCTGATAATTGCAGCGTTGTGCTGATATAACACTTTTATGGTGAGAGAAGATATACTGTATAATGAGAGGTGATAGACTATAATGTTGCAAAGAAGAACGGGTAACTAAAACTAAAAACCACATGAATAAAGAAAATAATTCTGTGCAAAACATTAAAGTCTGCTCATTAAATGGCCAACTCATGTTGAAACATTTAAAAAAAGAAACAACAGGTTTTTGGCATCAGGGAGTGAGACTTATCATTCTTGCTGTCAAATTACCCGTGTGACTGAACAGATGTTTGCACCTACTTCAATTCTTCATCACTTTTCCTTCTCTGCCTCTCTTTCTCTGATACAGACACGTGCACACACAAATGCAGAAACACTGGGTTTCAGCCTGAACTCTCATTTGGCCAATTACTCTGACCTTCCAAATTGCAAAGACCATCCAAAAGCCTCTTACAGCGAATGTAACATCCCCTCCTTCCTTGCCCTCTGGAGAGATATTCAGCATGCTCCTCCAACCCCACTGATAGGACAGTTAAGCTATAAAATGAGCCTGTTTTGCCTGAACACATTTCTTCCCGCATATCTTCCAGGGCTGTGGGTTTTATTGATCGCTGTCCTCCCAGCGGTGTTGGTGCCTGGACTGGAGCACTCAGCAGCAGCTGGTTGGGCTGCTGATGGTTGTTAGCCCCAATGGCTGCGCTGTTCTGGGCTTTGAGTGGTGCCAGGCTCAGCAGTTACCCCGCTCCCCTACAGCCCTGTCTGAGGACGCTTGTTAGGAAGTTGCCTAAAATAGAGGAGAAATATCTCCAGTCTCACTGCACCACTTCCCTCTCTACACGCCTGGCTGATTTTGCTGGCTGGCTGGCACACGGTTACCTAGAGCGCAGGGTTTACATATAGGTGTGTGTGTGTGTGTGTGTGTGTGTGTGTGTGTGTGTGTGTGTGTGTGTGTGTTTTAAATTGGGGCACATCTCAGTCTTGTCTTATTTGTTTACCTACACGTGTTTTGATTTGAGGCAGCCTACTGGGATTTCCTCCAGGAAGGGTGACCACGGGGGAGCTGAAGGGGAAGTCAGGGCACACGCTCTGCCTCGATCTCCGCCACAACAAATCCTGGCTGGTTAGAAGCATTTTCTATCTGTTTAGCTAGATAATAGCCTGCATAGTTTGTATTCATTTTAATTCATCCTGTGCTCTCGGTTTTTCTATTTTAGGCGGGACGTTTTCACCCAGCACCGCTAATTTGTGCTGCAGTTGTTCCACTTCAGTTCTTGTTTTCAAAGCAATGTTTCAGTCATGTGGCAGGTATACTAAAATACAGCCAAAACTCAGTGTTGAGAGAGATTACAGTTTTAAACTCATTTAAATTAGCAAACTAATTGAATTAGTAAATTTGATTTGTATCATGGGTCCTTCACAGCCTCATTAAACTACAGCTATCATTATGTTGGCCAGTCCAATAATGGGTTCCCATTACAGCAGTTATACTGGAGTTTTATAGTGCCAAAGGCAGTCTTTCACTAATATCTAAAAACTGTTGGGGGGGGGGGGGTTATGCTCCTGGCAACACTGAGGCCAGGTGGTGCGCATGAGTACACACCGACGTACCAGCCAATCAAAGCTCATATTACAACCTGGATAGACACACTGACATACCTGCTATCAGACAGCAAGTAGTCAATAGATTTTCAATTCAGATCACTCAGTTAAGTGACAAATGTTTCATGCACCTCTGCATTATTGTTTATATTTATTTACCTTCTTTAACTGCTCATCTACTTTTCCAAAGTGCAGCTGCCACATCATCCGTCACCTCAGCTATGTACTAACAAAGTTTTGGCAGGCAGTGATCATATAAATAACACATGGGGAGATATGGGTGATGCAGCCTTATCCAAAATAAAGATAACTTTATAGGTTAGTTATAGCACTTGGACATTTGATAATTTAGTATTTTTACTGGCCTCCATGAGTTATTAATCAATTGAACATGACATACATTTTTCTCCTTTAATCTTTAATGCTGGAACAGCCATCCAATTCACAATTTATTGTTGATTTAAAGCCTGTGCCAACATTGAATGCATTTGCATATATTCCAAATGTGAAGTCATATTCAGGGTCTGATCTTAGGTAGATGATGCTGTCTGTATGCCTCCTTATATCATTCAAAAACATATATTATGCTACATATTTCCATGGAAACTGAGTTTGCTGTAATGGAAAAAAATGATAGATGTGTTAAAGTATCAGTTGTCGAATGGGGTTGTTGGTTTAAAGAGGCTCTTATTGTATATGGTAAATTATATGTGATGATGTCAATACATACAATATCAAAATTAACTATCCCTAGTGATGCACCGAAGTGAAAATTCTGGACCGAAACTGAAAATTCAGGATGCACTGGGCCGAAAACCGAAACTGAAAATAATAGTTTTTTTCTATATTTGTATTAATGTTATACTTTTTAATTGATTTCATGAATTTTATGGATCTGAATTGAAAAACTACAAACCAATAAAATGATCACACTTTTATTGAAAGTAACATACCACAATTTATAAGGGAAAGCTGAGCACTGAGGGGCAGGGCGGAGAGGCATATATATATATATTTTCGGCCGTTTTTCTCTTTCGGACCAAAGCCGAAAATGCCATTTTTGGCCGAATCCCTCACTATACCCAGGAACAAATATATGTGTGTACTATCTATGTGTGTACAAATAAGCATATGCTATTAATTAAATTTAACGAATATGCCATATGCACTCGGCACAAGCTGATGACTGTGTACATTTCTTCAACATGTTGGAGCAACAGAAATTACTTTTGAAGTCCATGTTAGATGGCCTTAACATCAATATGTATAAAAATCTAATACTTGAAATGTTTCATACCGACAGCTAATAATTAATCATGTGAGTAAATCATAGAGGATGTTGTTACATGGACATGGGCAACACATTGTCATACCTAAATGAAAGAATAGGTCGATTAGCAATGACTCCCAAAACAAACTATTTACTGCCCCACGGTGGCAGTAAATGCACCGTGAACATAATACGTGACTGCAGTGGACATTTTATAATGTGACCATTCTATTTAACATAGTGGCTGAAGTTTAAAACACATAGTTTGCGTTGTTAAACTGAACTTGTTAAGTTAAGGCAACAAAAATACTTAGGATAAGGAAATCATCAGGGATTGGCTTAAAAACTTGTCACATAAAACTACTAAATGAGGACTTTAATGTGTCATGGACTAAAATCCGTAAAAGTCGGTTTATTTAAAAAACTGACCACTGACTTTTGGTTTCCCACGGGACGCAAACTCCGGTCTCCTGAATATAAATCCTGTGTTGACCCATCCACCACCCCAACCTGCCTCCTTATGCAGAATTTGGCGCCCTTATACTTTGTCACCTCATTTGCTCCCGCGATAATGACTACGGCCACGAACAGCCCACCTAAATACGGGTTGTTTTGAGTTGCTTGCACAATCAATCGATAGGGTTGTTTTCTAGGTGTGGATGGTTTGATATGGGTGTGGTGAAGAAAGCAACACTGGAGAATTAATTTGATGGAGGATTATCAGTTTTCTTGGCATCACTGTTTTGGGGTATTTTCTACAGATTCAATTGTTTTTTTAACCTTGTGCTGTAAGAGGGCTGTGATCTTCTAAAAGCTCACTGTTTACAACTGTGTGTGTCATGATACACAGTTAAAGCTTTACTGGTAATCATCCAGAATACCGGAGGCATCTGATTTCTGGTGCCACTGCCAAAACAAATTTAAATAAATAAAGAAAAGAAATACTCTTTCTTTTAGTTATTCTGTAACGTTTTCTCCGGTAGGGTTTGGGAATATTTTATGACTTGCCCACATCTGAGCCTTGAGATGGCACAGCAGGAGGGCGCTGTTTTCTGTCTCATGTAATCTGGTGTGCAGAGGGTGGAGTTCTGTGTGAAGTTGAACAAGAGGGGGTAAAATAAATCACACACTTCAAGGGTCAGTTCACAAAATTCACAAAAGAAACGTGTATCTCAATTTCATACTACATACAGTAGAAATTGTATCCACTATGTCCTATAAATGTTATACTACAGTGATTTTGCAGTTAGTATACAGGAAAAAAATTCACTTTTGCTCTATACTAGCATACTATGAATTATAACTTTGAATCAAACTGGGACATTTCAATATACTCAGTGTGTCAGTAATAGAGATAGCAAAATTGCTTTCCCAGGATTTAGCGCCTTTGTTTTCCTCCCTTTGGCTGTCTCACCACCAACCATAATATCTTTAATGTTTGCAGCTTTGAGTACCTGCTTCATTTTGTTTGCACATTACATTTTGGCACAATAGTTTACACCAGCGGCACAATCAAAAATCTGATGTTTTGTATTGTACAGTAATGTGGAATTGAGACACAGCTAAAAATGTCTCCTGTACGCCATATGTAGATGGTTTCATTTAGAAAACACCTCACTTGCGATGTCAAGACTCTAATTTGACTTTGTCAAAACTGTCAGCCACAAAGATAATGAACCATGAGCAGAGCGACGATGAGGCTCAATAACGGTGCATAGACAGCAAGTTCAACCATGTAAAAGTGAAATCTTGCTGTGTAATTTGTGAAGTTTAAAAAGAGTCACAGCTGGATACCGGGCCGGAGAGTATTGGATATCCAGATATGAGGACAATTGTATGAAGTCGCAATGACAGCGGGTTTAACCCACAAGTCATTAACTATGCCACCAACACTTATAGCCAAGCCAGCTCCAGACCCTTTGAATTCTTCCTTTAACTGGTCACGGGACAGTGAACATAGTCACAGAATCACACCGCTTCCCAGGGGCTGAACTATAATGTGTTTGAATTTAATATTCGCAGACAGCTCAGCAACTAACTCGATATACAGCACATCATCTAATGTATAGCACATCATCCTTACTCTAACACTTCCAGACGGAAAGTCGATACATCAGCCACAGTTTTGTGGATAGAGTTTTATTTAGCCAAATGTAGGAGTGGTTCTCACGTAGCCTACGTGCTAATTAAGCTGAACACACTCCCAAAAAAAGGTGTCCTGGTTGATTAGAATATATCTTTGATTACAGTTGGCTCCTAGTCCTAAACCATATTATGCATGGCATAACAGTTTGTTTCTGGTTAGTGCACTCCAGTTACTACTCATAATGGAATTTATGCAGCGTTTTTTTTTTTTTATATAATTTATAGGAGATTTCTTCAATAAAGCGTTAATGAAAAAAAAAATCATTGTTTTATATACGGTCCTGCAAGTCATTGTTTAAAAAAAAGTAACATATGTATTATAGTTTTGATGCTTGGCTGTCAAAGGCTATTAGTACCTTGTCAGAGATAAAGTGAACTTTTGTGGTTGGTTAAATACCTTTATCCTCCTGCAGTTAAAGGAGGCTCATCATACTGACACGTTGATGAACAGTGACCTACATTAAAAATAAAAGACGTAAGGTAATGTGAAACACCATTTCAGGTGAAGAGCCTGTAATGTAGCATGCAGTAGCATCTGGAGGAAGATTTTCCTGCTTAGTCCCTCAGCTCCTGTTAACAACTGGGACACAAGTCCTTCTCACCTTTATACTTTGTCTTCTTAGTTAAAATAAATCTGTTAGGTCCTTTAAGGATGTACGAGCTATTTTCAAAAGAACGCCATTTCATCTGTCATATTCAGTTTTCTTAGGGCCAGCTTGAGCTGGTTTATAAACTGCAATGAAGCAGCAGCATGAGAGTAGACTGATGCACCTCTCCATCACCACTCCACCCGCTCCCAAAAACGAGTGAAATTAATTAAATTCTGGATGAGACAAAGGCTTAGGACATAAAGGGCTGCTGTTAGCATTTTTCTAGCCCATTGATTCCTTGTTACGGCTGCACATTATGGCCCCCTGAACCCTCATAAATCAATTCATAGCCTATTGTCCTTTTCAGAAGGCTCTCTTCACTGTTGGCTGTAACATGGCCGAGGTGACAATAATCTATTGTTTCAGTTTAAAGCTCAGTGCTGCGCCTTAGACCCATGGCCACAGAGTCCAGCAGGATGTATGTGCTGCCTGCGGGGAGTCAGGGTCAAGCTCTGCAACATGGGGAATCCATCTTTGTCTTTGTGAGGGATATACATACTGTATCATAAACTCAGAGAACACTGCTGAACTTTAGCTACCTAAAGTACCTGGATTTTAGGTGTCTGAATGGGTTATAACAAACAGGTGAGAGAGAGAGAAGGAAATCCTAAGATAAATGCATTAAGCGGTAAATGAAAAGTGATTTCTCCACTCCATGCTTTCTGGGGTTGTTGGAGAGTGGTTCTAAATTGAAAACTGTTTAACAGAAACATTCAATGCATCATTTATCTGTCTGCATGTTCCCTGAGGTGTCTGTTTCCTTGGATTATATTTTTATTTCTTTTTACCAATTTGGTGTATCACAAGGTTCTGGAAATGAGTGGAAATGAAACTCATGTGCCAAATATACAAAACTGGTAATAAATAAAATCATGTTCTAGTTATTAAAAACTGAACAAAGCCAGGCTGTAGGCAAGTTACAAACTGCTTCGCTTCAAGTGATATCAGGTAAACTGGGAAAACGCTGTACATTTGTTGTGTTTTGTTCTTAACATTGTCTGCATTATGAACGAATTACATTGATATTTAATTGAAACATTTTTGGGACTTGTGTTCTGAAGGAATACATCTAATCAATTACATTTCCCTACCAGTTTGCTTCAGAAAGTCTGTCTTTTGTGTGTGGTTTCAAACCCAAGACTGGGGACTGTGTTGAAGACTGTGACTACAGAGGTGAGAAAAAAAGCAAGTAAAGAAAAACAAAAAGCTTTTCTCTGAGCAGAATTGTTTACAGCTGGGTTACTATCGGAGTCCAGATCGATTCCAACTGGTCGGTGGACTGACATTAAGTAGACCAGTGAAGCAGCTAGTTATACACCGGAGCCTAGCCTGAGATCATTATACAACGCCAGCTGGCTGCACCAGCCACATACTGTACTGTGTCTTCTTTATGCTCATGAAGACATACAGAATGTATTTTTTTTTTTTGCCCTATGATCTTTATTTATTTTTGTAATGTATATCAATGTCTGAGGTTGCTTTTAGCAGTTAGCGGTATCTATCTTAAACCAAAAACGGAGAAAAGGAGTCAAATGGATTCATCAGACACGACTGATTGATCAAAAACGGGTTTGTCAAACCAGTTACAGAGATGTTGTGGCTTAATGTGTGTTTTCAGGCGGGCAGGTCTACACCAAATTTCAGCCCACCTACCCAAAGCAATTGTGCTCTGGAAGCAGTCGGGAGCCTCTCTAGCCTGATTTGCATGCTGGTTTTTCATCTGTTCGCCAGATTTTAACAAAATAACAGTCTTTTATCAATCAATCAGTGGTAGGCAGCTGTAATTTCAATTGGAAAGGTTTAATGTGTCCTTTTGCACCCAAAACATTTTTGCAACTTTTTCACTTTAGTGGTATGCTCATAATTTGCAGCAAACACAAAGTCTTCCCATCTGTCTATCACTCACTCTTATTTTCAATGTATGAGTAACGATCTAAAATGCAGAGCCAGTGACGCAGATGGCAGAACTAAAATAAAAACCTTTTACCTGGAAACAAGCACTTGATTGAGCTCAAAAAGCACCGTTCAGAGTGCACCTGTAAGAGCACCGGCTGTTCCATTTTATTCTCCTCACATGCCTCGTGCATGCTGTGCAGTTCGATCGCTTGGTGACTGTAAAATCTAGGTGGGTCTTTGACTTGAGGTGTGACAGCCTGGAGATATTGGTGTGGGAAGGTGCCGCTGAGCACTCAGAGGTCAGTCTGGGCCAACCGTAGCCTGACAACATCCTGTAGGCACAGCTGTAGGCACTCCTGTAAAGGTCACCCTGGCCTGACCACCCACCCCATCAACCTCCATCACTGGAGCCTGTGCCCATAAACTGACTTGTGAGGTTGCCCTTTTTTGCTTTAAGTCAACCTATATAGTTATTATCCATACACATGAAATTTCTTCATTTGTCTCATGTTTTTAATCTGTTAGTACAACAGGGACCATAGCTTTATTCTCCCTCCACACACTTTTCTTGAGTAGACAAATGACTGTTATACACTAAGCTATTTCTATTCCTCTCTCAGCTGCACATACAGCATACAGCGGAGACAACCTCATCCCCTGAGCGGTGTCAAAAAGCATTCTGGGATCTTAGAAGTACCTGTGGATGATGCTGATGGCATGTTGAGGAAAAAAGAGGTCAAAGGAAAAATAAATTACGCTAAATACAATAACTACCATAGAGCAGTGACTATTCCAGATTAATAATGTCATCGCTGTAAAAGGAGCACAGGGTCTTCTACAGATTAGCCTTTCAACTACAGGACAACTATCTAACTATGACGAACTGTGGAGTAATGCTAGCGTGACATACTAAATGTACCACAAAGTATGCAGACCTTCTGAGGAAATGATCCTTCACTTCTTGTCTGTATGGTTGATTTAGTGCTGATGGTGCACACTAAACCAAATAGTCATAAATTGCTTTCTTCAACAGCAACAAGCACCTGTTGCAGCATTTACGATGGAAACAGACCAGACCAGATCATTGTCTCAACTGAACACAGTTACTGTAATGGAAGACGAACTGAGGACCTGGGTTCTCATTTATAAATGTGGTGTACACACAAAAGAAGCCGTACGCCGCTCTCTACAGCAAGAATTGGGATTTATAAAAAGCAAACTTGACAGGAAAATGTGCGGCCCTCCACGGACACTCCGACCCAGGCGTTCGCACAGAAACCGGTGAAATGAGAAACGGCGACACCGACGGCAGATGGACGAAACACGTGAAACTGAGACCATTGCGTAAAATAAATCGAAATATTGCCTCTCATTGATGATGTGAAGAATTCACAAAGCCATTCTTACAATTACTATCCTACGCAAACACCTGTTTGATCGATCTGCGATGAAAAACGGACAAAATAAAACCAGAGACTGTCGTAATTCAAATGAAGATATATTTGTGAAAAAAACTCAAATGTTCTGTAATTATATTGGCATGTTATGGAATGTATTCTCATGAATAATAGATAAACAGGACAAATAATGTTTATGCTGATGCTGTTTTCGGTGCCTCCGTCTGGCGGAGCACATCGTTTTAATATGGTCATACAGTATCATAGTTTTTATTCTTATGGCTTTAGATCGTTTTATTTTTTATTAAAATGTTTGTTTTTATTGTAGGTCTAAAGCATGTGTTAACCATTTTGAAAGGTACAATAGAACGTTTTACTAATTACACGCTCCTTGCACAGAACTATTTGTCATTTACAATTAGATTAATTCCAACACGTTTAGCTTTTTTGATACAATCAAACTGATGGGTCAAAAAAAGGCATGTCATGCGTAATGACGCACAATGGCTGGCTTTGCACTGTTGGGAGATGTGGCAAATGGAGACAGACAGCAAGATGACAAGTTTCCTTGAGCTGTCCTTTTGGATCTCTGTGCTGTTTTGGGCCCAGCGTTACAGATGTATTTTATTTTTAAAATACACCAGTGTTTCCCACACATAGACCAATGTGTGGCGGTGCGCCTCACTATCAACACCGGCACATTGCGTTATTAATAAAAAAAAATTAAACGCTATTTAAAACACGTTCCGCTGCATTTCCTTTCCCTGCTCTCCTCCGTCTCTCTGTCACTTGTGTCTCACTCACACACACACACACACACACACACACACACACACACACACACACACACACACACACACACACACACACACACACACACACACACATCTTCTCCACCGTGCAGTGTTTGGGGTTTTTAGCCCCCAACGTCGCCTTCTAGGCAGTGCAGCGATGGTTATGTTTAGGGTCAAGGTGAGGCTTAGCTGCCTGTAAGGCGACGTTGGAGACTTAAAACACCATTCAGCCCACCGTGCACTCAGCGTCTGTCTCCGTAAAGGAGAGAAGACGGCTGGCGAAATTCACAAGTTTGCGAAAGGTTGGTATCTATCTCGTGAACACCTTTACACAATCACACATTCACAATCACCGACCCGACTCTTAGCAAACAAGCGATTGTGCCTGCTTTAGAAAGTTAACTAGTCGCAAGTTTACGGTAAAATGCAGTTGGGTTGTCGAAGGTAAAAACACTATGGGCCATATTTTAACGATCTGAAACGCAATTATCAAACGTGAAACGCAAGTAGCTTTGTGGGCGGATCTCGGGCACTGTTGCTATTATGCCGGCGGGATAAATGAGTCTTGCGCCCGACGCAAATCTAAAATGGGTTGGTCTGAAGTAGCTAGGTGTGGTTTGGGCGTAACGTGAAAATAACCAATCAGAGCGTCATCTCACATTCCCTTTAAGAGCAGGCGCACTTGTTCCGTGGTGGATTGCTATTATAACGGCGGATTTGCCTGGCGCACGCCAGCGGGAGCTGTCCAGGATGCGGCAAAGTAATAAATGCCTTCGCCATCTTGGCCGGGTGGCGATGTTGCTGCGGCCTCTCTGGCGCATCTCCTCAAGTCTGGAGAGGATTGCTGCAGCCATGGAGCGTGGGCCTCCAAACGCACCACCTACTCCTGTTGTGCCCCTTCCTCCTCCCCCCACTCCATCTCCGTCCACCCGCTCCATCAGGAGCGCATCGAGTGGCCAATCCCGCCGTAGTTCAACATCACGTCTCCTTAAGTCCTCTAATATTTCCTCATTTATGTCATCAACACATCCATGATTAATGGAAATGTTAAAGCCACAAAGAATGCTGCGACTTTTTGAGGACTGTACTGTAAAGTGCCTCCTGATCTATCCAAACACATGAAGCGCATTTTCAGTAATATTTACATATTATATATATATTTACGCTACATTATGGCCAAGCATGCGCCCCTAAAATAGCATCTGAATAACGCGCTACTGACTTTAGACTAGCGCCACTGACTTTAGACCAGGTTTTTCCTGGTCAGTGGCGGAATTGTTTTCTGAAACTGCAAAATAGCACTAGGGAACTTTTGCGCCGGAACACGCCTCCTCTTTTCGCTGAACCGCTCCCAGGAGCGCAAATACATTCCCTAATTTACCCGTCCGCTGTGTGTCGGGTGCAAAATAGGAATGATACATGCGTAGGTGTACAAAGGCAATTGCGCTGAGTGCAAAATAGGGCCCCATATGTAGCAGCTGTGAATCAAATAAACGTATTATAAATAAAGTTATGTCATTTTTTTACTCTTACACTGAATGTTTGCTGCTTCAATCCAGATGAGTATTGAAAAGTATTTTCTGCGACTGAAAAAGGCACGTGTTGAGGATGAGGACCAGCCTGAACCGGAGGTATCAGTGTGAAACAGAGCTGAACAGTCCAACCAGTGGAATTAGTTATGTTATTAATTTGTTTACAATATTTTCAGGCTTCAACCAGTGAAAGACAGGGTCAGGGAGAGAAAGAGATAGATTCGTTAGGCATTAAAGTAGGAGAGGAGGACAGCATCCAACAATTTTTTTTTGAGGGGGGCTTTTTCTGACTTCAATTTTTTACAGGACAGCTGGGAGAGAGAGGTAAGAAACATGCAGGAAATTTGTCACAGGTCGGATTCAAACACTGGACCTCTGCGTCGAGGCATAAACCTCTCAGTATATGTGCTCCTGCTCTTTCACTGATCCAACCCGGCCACCAAAATGTATTATTTCAATGAGAATTTTTATTTTTATTTATTGTTCTATATAATTTGTACTGTTGAGTAAAGCAAAAATGTATATTTAAAAAAAAAATTGTTATTGTTATTTAGTTTTTTTTATGTATTTCTTCTTATGCTCGTTTAATGCCCTTTGTCTGTTCAAGCCGAGAAATACACATTTCAAACATTTAGTATTTTGTGCATTTTCCTTTCTAATCAAGCAAGTAGACTCATGATACCATTGTATCGTAATCGCAGTTTTAGAATCCCAATATGACTTTTTCTCCAAATCGTGCAGCCCTACAGGAAAGTGAGAATCTACTCCTTCCTTCTTATAGTACATTTGCTGGTCTATTGTGATACAGAGCTGAGAGTAAGTGCAGTGGCTCCATTTTTATATCATCATCACTCACTGCTGAACATTTGGTACACTGAGAAAATGATGCTCCTATTGATAACAGCAGTGGGTGCATTATTTTCCGTCATTAAGAGTGCTGCCTTCAGGCTAAGGATTATTACTGCCATTACACCTGCGTGAGATTCATTTGCGTATTAAAGGTCAAACAAACATCCTTTTGGCACAGAAGTCAACTTATCATTTGTTATAAGTAAAATGAAGAAAAGAAATAGTAAATTACATTTGGTGTTACTTAAAATACTCTTTGGTTTTATCATTTCTAGCCTTTATATATCACATGAGAGGTGGATTTTTAATGTATCCCATTGTGCAGTATATTAATCATTATGGATACAATGCATATTAGATTTAAAATTACATATCACAGTTATAGGTCCTGTTTTAGCAATATCCCCTTCTCATTTCCTTGATATTGATTTCACAGTGATTTCTATCATAAGGGCGATAATGTGTTTTACCATTAGCATTATTTCTTAAAAAAATAGATTTTCCAAAGCTACGTGTCCATCTGAATGCATTTGCTCCCTGCTGTTGTCACCATCTCGGAGATGTTTCATGTAAAGGCGATTTCTCTTTGAGGCATCGCAGGAGTCGAGCTAATTTAACCAGCTGGAGAGAAAGAACCAGCATGAGGAAAGGACATAAGGTTAAGCAGATAATGAGTCTGCAATACCAAGCTGTCATCCGTTGCTTCTTCGCTGCTGTTGTTTTGTTTGCTTTAAGTTTTCTAATGGGCCTTTTCATTCCCATTCCCAATTTCCGCGCTCTGCGGTGCTGTCGGTGCTGTCGGTGCTGTCTGTGCTGGTCACTGTTCGGGGCGAGGCTAAGATCACCGTGGCCAAGGGCACGTCCGCCCGCCTGTGACTCCACTGTCAGCACTAATGCATTCAGGGCAGAGCTACATGCTTTTTCAGGTGTGTCTGCAGGCTGCAGCATCAGCAGATTGTAATCAAATCCAATCTGGTATTAAAAGACGATCTTGACACTTGACTCCATCAAAAGAAAACAGGGAAAGTTAGTATGTGTAATGGGATTGTAGACGAGTCCTCGGTGATCTTCCTGCCTCTGGTCACCTTCTAAAACTTAAAATGGACTGCGCACTAAATTCTACCCTTTTAAATGGAGTCTGTAATGATCTTTTGATCGGCACTACAGTGCAGTAAGCATGCTCTGTGTGAAGTGTTGATGCATGACTTCCACTGTTGGTTGAGTGTGAATGAATACAACAACACAGAACATACAAACTCCTCCATTATGTATGGAACACAATACAAATGCTTCAGTCGACTATAGTCACAGGAGGCTTCGCCCCTGATTTGCCAACCTGTTTTCACACATATTCCAGCTGCCACATCGACTTCTCACTTAAAAAGCACTTTGAGAAAGCTCAGTCATGCAGGCATACGTGAAACTGGCCTTAAATCTCAGTCACTGCTAAGCAAGGAAGTGTTAAGCATCCATCTACCCTTTCACTCATGTACTCATTCAGATGCACAGTGTCACCTTAAAGGGAGAAACTGAATTCAGAAGATAATCAATATGATAAACTGCTACTTGTTTTGGCCCTAAATTGTTTCAGTTTGGAAATCGATACAGGAGCCAGAGCCATTCATCACCGTTTGAGAGAAGTGGGCGCCCCACGGGAAAATATTAGGGCCTCCATGTGGAGCAGGAAAAAAAGAAAGAAAATGCAATGGGTGTTAGTGTGAGCTGGATGAAAAGGGAGGTCAGCTGATGGCAGACAGGGAGAGAAATAAGGAATAAAGACAAAGAGAATAAATACTGGGCATCGAGTAGAAGAAAACAGCGTGGGAAGGGGAGAATTGTAAAATGCTTATGTCTCTCCATCCTCCCTGTGTCTCTCTCTCTCTCTCTCTCTCTCTCTCTCTCTCTTTTTTTTTTTTTTTTTTTTTTTTTTTCTCTCAGAAGGATGGATGACGTGCAGGGGTTTATCAGACTCTGACAGACGCAATAAAAAATAACCTTCCCAGTGTGGGGCCTGCTCATATTAATACAGTGCAGCAGGCGACGTCTGAGCCAGGTCATTAGGGACCGCTGACAGCGCCATTAGGACAATGGGCAGATTATAGCAGCTACATATGACAAACTGCCGATGTGGACTCTGCCATGTTCCTCAGCTGACCTTTGGTGAGCATCATCATGACTCTGTAAATCAGGATGGAAGGTAAAACAAAACGAGGGGATACTGTGAGTGGTTATTATGACAACGGTGCACCATTGTCTTTTATTGCCCCGGCTTGTTATGGCTTATTGCTGTTCTCTACAGATGTGGAGGATAATTTACTATGTCAGAATCCACTTAAAATGTTGTTGGTGTATTTTTGCTTAATAAATGACATTGTGAATCAAGTTTCAAATTGGCATTTTAAAACCTATAAAACTGCTTATGTCTCCATCTAAAACAATAGTTACGTATTGTAACTCCAGATTCTACTTCGTATAGTTCGCCCTCGAAGAGCTGTTGCTATATAGTAGTTCTTAGAGGGCTATGACTATACTCATAGAATCTGGAGTTACAATACGTAACTATCGTTACAGGTAGTGGATGATGTAAAATTAGATTTCACTGCCTCGCTGATAGGGTTCGCAGTAGCAAAGTCAAATCTCAGATTGTTAAAGAGAAGGAAGTTAAGTTAGGGAAACAGTGATATGAATTTAAATTAACTATTACATACATACAGTACATACATACTAAAAGTATGACCTTTTGTTTTGGTGTTTATTACTGTAGAGAAATGTTTGACAACTAATACCCAATGGTATTACATAGACTGCAAAAATGTTTTGTGTGCTGCTTTTGCTTATCTATTTCTAATTTAGCGGGATATCATTATGTATCTGTTTTGCATAGACGTTACAAAAAACATTATGCAGTAACAAACTGTTTAATTTCAAGAAAGTGCATTGAATTGCCAGGAAAAAAGACATTTTATTCTTTTGAGAAGCGATATTCATGCTCGGATAAACTCAAGTTAATTAGATGCTGTGGTGTTTACAATCTCACGGTGTTTACTTACACCTTAAGAGGTCAAAATTCAACACTACATTTGACATAAATTACAAAACATTTCAGTAGAAAGCATCACAAATGGATATTAAATGTTCCCCCCTTGGCTTGAATTTGCACAGAAACTGCAAGCAGTTTGCTGTGTAACCACCTTGGTTATGAATGGGAGTTTTAGATGAAGACATGTCCTATCAGGGAACCTGTTATAGTGTAAAAACTAATCCAACCTCTAGTCTGTCAGGCCAGGTGAAATGTGAACAATACAAGTATTAGTCATTAAATGCACCACAGATTTTGTGCACAGAGCGTAACCGGTGAACAGATAGACTGAGGGGGAGGGAAATTACTTGGCAAGTGACGTTAATTCATTTTTTTATAACATTTTGAAAATAAGATGTGCAATAGGACAGCCTACCATGACATTAGCTTAGAGTTCTAGTACAGTGTTGGTTTCAAAACATAATTTCAATGCTCAAGTATGTTTGTCTGGGTAACATCATCAATATTTTTCATTACAAATAGCTCCAGACACTGATATACAGTAAGGGGACACATATGGCAAAAAGAAAAGATTACTTGACTTAAAAAAACCAGGGCCGTAGCTACCATTGAGGACAAAGATGTCCCATCTTCCATAACATTTCTGGACATTTGGGGGCTTTATAATGACAAGACTTTCCATTATACAATATATTTTCTGGGCTGATTCTAATGTTTTTTAGACTAAATTTGACTGTTGAGACTGAAAGAGTTTACAGCCATGCTAGTGGCTATCTGGGATTGTACTTAGGCACAGTGGGGCTTTGATCTACATGCTAAAAACAGCATGCTAACATTTCTAATTAAATTATTAAATGAAATCATACTCACAATGTCTCACAATTTCTTTAAAAATGCATTGATTTGTTATGAAAAAAGAATACTATTTAACATTTGCATTTAAATTACAACTTTTTAATGTATAGAAACAACATTCAAAACAAATACAATCTGAATCTGAACAACATAATAGAACCCATATTAAAGAAAAATAAATAACTGAAAGGATTAAACTGTTCCCTCTCTTCCCCTCCCGCACTCATTTCATTATTACATAATGATTTAATTTCTATAGGCTATATTTTTAAAAATAGAGTCGGCTCTTCGGATATGCGAGCCAGCTCCCGTTATTCACCTACAAGAGCCGGCTCTTAGAGCCGACTCATTTGCGAACGACCCATTACTAGATCACACCAGCCATGACGCCAAATCGGGCCAGGGGCTGAAAACTTTGTATGAAGATGGGTGTGGTCCGAGAAAGGGCAAGTGGGGAAGGGGCCATTGACTTGACTTCATGCCCCTGGCCCGATTTGGCATTGCGGCTGGTGTGATTCTATAGCTAGTAGTCCTAAACTAATGGACTTTTATGTGTTTGATACTATGTCCTTTTGTTTACAGTTCCCTCTGCTTCTTTCTCAATGATCAATCTTTTGCTATCTCCATCACATTCATTCAACACATGCTTCCAAACTCTTTGTTTGCAATTCTGGCACAAACCCCCATTGGCTAATGAGTTTTTGGAATACGTTTAAGTGACCGCTCAGTGCCTGCCTGCCTGCCTGCCTGCCTGCCCTGACATTTCAGTGCAGCTAACATTAGACTCTGGAGGACAAACAAACCACGCTACACAGCGGATTCCTACTATATTAATAAAGTGTAAGTATTGATCATACAGTATGTATTGTCTGTGATGTACGTTGCAAGCATGGTTAAGAGACACTTGTTGTTTCGTTGTGTTAAGTTACTGGTAAAGATGTGTAAGTTAGCATTTAACGTTAGCTAACCACTAACGTTATCTAGCTATAACAAAAGCTAGCCAAGCCAAGTAACGTTGGCTTACTGTACGTTACTGAGCTAATTTGCCATGGGAATCATGTAGGCTTAATAAGGCCTTACTAAATGGAGTTGTATTAATTATTGTCTTCTCCTAAGGACATACTATCAAACAAATAAAAGTCTGTTAGTTTACGACTACACAAATGTTTTGTTTGCAAGTTTTAGGTTTTACCTTTGAGGTGACAATTTTTTTGCTTGAGTTAGTGATTTTTGTTTGATACTTGCGAAGCTTTGCTTGGAATTAATGGCACAAAAATAGATAGATAGATATTGAAGGTGTTGGGTTTGGGTGAGGCTCTGATAGTGCATTACAAAATGCTCCAAAGGGAAGAACCGTCTTGTCTTTCTGCCCTATAGTGTCATTGTGTCTGATTCTCTCTGATTCAGCATTTTGTTACGTGCATCTGTCACTGCCGCTTTGTCTGGCAGGTGAAACGGCGGCGATAAATAAAACACCGAGGTGGAGTGTTCACTCTTTTGTAAAGTACTGATCACGGACTTCATTGTATCACTTTGGAGTGAGAGCAGACATGATTTCTCATCACCCTCACTTCAGTTTCTCTTTGCGATGAGTGCTGAAAAAAAACTCCATTTTGTTTAGATGTGGTTTCAAAGATTCAAAAGCACATAAGAGCTTTCAATGACACTTATTCAACATATATCAATCATAAAACGTCAGATATTTTATGATGACATGTTTTTGTAATCCAGGGCTGCTCTATGAAATATTGAAAGCAGGGGTATGTTGGTGTAGACTTTGATCACTACCGGCCTTGCCTGCGTGTCTTCTGCAGCTCTCTTCCCCTGTCAGGCTAGATCAAAGCACAAAGTGTTTCAGGCCAGACTTTCCCCCAGAACTCACTCTGCCTTGTTCTGCTTATCTACAGCAATGATGTGTGCTGCATGGACTTTATTAATTTATTTATTAGCCCGACTCATGCTGTGCATCACTCTAAAGAGAACCCACTGGTGCGCTCATGTTGACACTGGAACACAAGCTCAGATTTGTGACACCAGTCAATGGACCAACAGAGACGAGGGATTCCACACAGGCAAATTAAGTCATGCATTGTAAGGCAAGCTGTTCTCACAAAGCTGTTTTGTCAGAGTGAGAGTTGAACAGGAGGATTTAAATGACACCAGTGCTGCACAAAAAACTCTTTGAACATAAAGTAATATACCTTTGCAGTTTTTATTTTTGCAGGAAAAGACTTTCAAACAGGTTTTTAGATATTTCTCTGCAACACTGACAATTTATGTTGTGAAATAAGTAAAAATAGATTTACTGATGTTTGCATTGGGAGTAAAGCTTCCTTTATACAATACATCTGCTGAGACAAACCCAGCAAATTCCCCCAGCAGAGCTCCATCCGCAAAGTCTTTTTGTTAAGTGCAATGTCACATAACAAAAATGGTGGCACATATTGAACAAACATAGATGCAATAAAATGTAGGACAAAGTAAACACAGTGGTACAAAACAGTTATTAAAGTAGTATACATGAGTTATGTGGAAGAAATTTCTGTCATTTGGAATTAATGTGTGCATGTATGTGTGTGTGTGTGCATGGCTATAGGAATATATGGGTACATGTATGTGCGGGTAAGATATTTTTTACTTGCCAAAAATCAACTTCTGTTAATTTTAATATACTACTAAATACCTTCCATTTAAAGGGGCTGAACTCGACATTCAGAACATTAATATAGCAGTAAAGAAATATTTGCTATGTAAATATATAGTGGAGTAATGGCGTTCTGAGCAGGGAATAAAATCACTCTGTGTGTTGTAATCCAAGTTTTTCTGTTTTTGTTTTGGTAGCCGGTCTGTCTGCACGTGCATGTGAGCGCATGTTAGTGCATGTGAGTCCCTCCCATTGGCGTCAGTATTTGACAAGCTGGGAATGAGAGTGACTCACCGACTCTACACTGCGCACTGGCCGGGCTTCTTTTGGAGATTGGTTCTCATACAAAGGTTACCTGCTGATACCTCATGCAGAAGCTAGGTCTCCCTTGTGAGTGTGAGCTGACCATGGCTAGCGGCATGACTTTAGGAAAGGCAATGTCGGCCCGTCTGTCTGTCTGTCTATTGATTTATATCGAAGCCTTTCAGGGTGCTCAAACAAAATATTTTATTTTTATGTTATAAATATTTGGGAATCAAACCATGTTTCTTATCTGCTAATTGGTAGACCACTGTTCATTATCCTTTATTTCTGTGCTTGATTATGGTGATATCAATAAGGCTTCCTGTTTAAATAAAGGATTTAATCAAAATAGTGCATCCAAAAACAGATTTCGTCTTGGATTTAAATATCCACTCAATGCATGCATCATATCTAGCGGACAAACAGATGCAGAACTTGAAATCGCTAATCATTGTGGGGAAAATGTTTTTCTTCAAAGCAACTTAGGGGAAAGTTTAAGGGGTACAATCAAATCATGCGGCAAAGATGTGTAATGGCCAGAGTCTCAGCCAAGTGGCTCAGCGTGTCCGGAGTCTGGGAAGTGATCGAGAGGAACAAGGGTCCCGGGAGACAGAGCTCTAAGTAAGAGCGATTCTCTCTGCTCTCTCAAAGTATGGCCCACCATCCCGGTAACCTTCTGCTAGCATGCGGATGAAATTGGATGATTTCTTGCAGGGGCTGAAGAGGAGTGACAGGTGGCTGTGCTCCCAAGCCTGAAGGAGAGTGGGTCTACTCAATCCGGTCCCTGACTCCTGCCATCCACTCGTGTGCACCATGCCTGCGCTGTGATCAGGAAACATCTCACAACGTCATCACTTATTAATGGCTAGAGATGAAGAGCTATATTTCAATCTCACTGGACATTAGAGATGTTTCAATATATGCATTTGACTGCTCTAATTTGCAGGAGTGATTTAATAAAAAATGTAATCAAATGTGCAATGTTAACTCAAGATAGTTCTTTATTTAAATAATTGACAACAGAACTAATTTGTTTGTCAAATTTTAATGCTGGGTCAAAGATGAAACCTAGATTTCTGGCAAAAGGGCACACACTTGAGGCTTTAAGTCCCCAAACTTTTCGAAAGTTCGTCAACTGAATTTGGGGGGCCAAACAACATGACTTTCGTCTTACTCTCATTAAGTTGGAGAAAGTTGTTAGCCATCCAGCACTTAATGTCTTTCAGGCAGTAAAAAATGGACTTTAAAGAGTTGGTATCACCTGTTTTTAGAGGCAGGTACAGCTGTGTGTCATCAGCATAACCGTGATAAGATATGTTATGTATGAAGAATGTAGCCCAATGGGAGCATGTACATGGCCCTAAAATTGAACCTAGAGGTACGCTGCCGAAGAGGAGGAGATATTTCCAATTTCAACAGAAAAGGTTCAGCAACGGCCTGGATCCCTATCCTATGCTGAAGGCGATCCAACAAGATTGCATGATCAACAGTGTCAAATGCAGCTATCAAATGCAGCAAGATAAATAGGTAGGTTTCATGTGTGATACAATATCCATCAATGCTGACAGGGCCACAGGCATAAAACAATTCAGAGAAGAATGTCATAGGATTGATTTAGAAGGGTCATGATAAGTAGGTGAAATACAAGATCTGATAGTGTCAACCTTGTTGATAAAAAAGCTCAAAAATTGTTCTGTGATTTTAAACGTAGCATCAGGGAGTACACTAGAATGATTTAGTGCAGTATTTATTGCACTAAACAAAATGTTAGGGCTATGTGCATTTTTAGCTATGATATCAGAAAAATGCTTTGCTTTAGATGCTTTGACAAGGCGTTGGTAGGATACCTGGTGATCTCTCATTATCTCATAGGACACTTGCAGTTTATCTTTTTTCCATTTCCTCTCAGCTTTTCTACATGTTTGTCTAAGGGCACGAGTCTTACTGTTAAGCCAAGGTTGGACTTTGACTTTGGGTGGCTTCAGCTTAAAAGGGGCAACAATATCAAGAACATCTGTGACAGTGGTATTAAACCAAGTAACTAGCTCATCTGTAGACCGAGAGGCGGAGGTTATCTCTGTAGGGCTAGCAAAAGGACAAGCTATGAAAGCATCAGAAAATTGCCTTCAGATTAGAAAGTGATGCATTAAAAATCACAAGTTTATGGTCAGATAGACTAGCAACATCCAGCTCAATATTTAAAACAGGAAAACCTAATGATAAAACAAGATCCAGTGTATGACCATGTTTGTGTGTGGGACCAGTTACAGACTGAGTCAGATTGAATGAGTCCACAAGTTGTAGAAACTAGCTAACTAAAGGCTTTGATGGACAACAGACATGGATATTAAAATCACCAAGGATTAAAATCTTTTCAGAATTGGGCACAATTAAGGATAGAAACTCTGAAAATTCACTGATAAAGTCCTTATTGTACTTTGGGGGGTCTATAGACCTTTTTCACAGCAGACATGTTGACATGTCACAGTAGGAAAAGCTATTCAAAACCATTAATGATGGCGGAATTCCACTTAGGAGAGGCCCTGGTATTGTACATGCTGACTCACTGAAATAGCTTACTGGGACACTTGATGGAATTGAGCCATCGTTAAGGTTATCAATTTCAGCTGTGCTTTGACTATGACTAAGTCAAAATGTCTGCTGTGAAAAAGGTCCATACTCCAGTGCACAAATCAGTGGGCAGGACAAATCAACCTTAAATGCTTGCACCTCAAAACTAGTGTACTTATCAACTGGCAATTGACGGCATTTATAGCGATTTTTGAAGGTTGTCGCAAAACCCCCACCCCTGCCAGTGGATCTGGGAGAACTAAAAAAGTCAAAATCACCAGGGGAGAAATCAGTGAAAGGGCTTAGATCACCAACATGCAGCCAAGTTTCCGTGACAAATAAAAAGTCTAGATCACGTGATAGAAAGAAGTCATTTAAAATGAGTGTTTTATTCGAAAGTGATTGCACATTCAACATTGCGAATTTGATAGGGATTGTATCCGCAGCCTGCGCTGATCCTATTCGATCATTTGAACAGTCAAGGCAACGGAGATTACCATAGTTGACTCCTCGTCTGCGGCCAGGGGCATGATGATGTCCTCGGATGTTTGTAATTCTTGTGGGAATGATAATGGAGGTGGGGGTATAAAAATTGATTGCCCTTTTGGACTGAGGACCAGTTCCCTGACTTGTGTAGGGTTTGTTCTTAAAGCAACACCAAAGATCCTTTTTTTGTACCTTAAAATAATGTTTCCAAAATTGTTTCAGTGGTTCATCAATTCGTAACAGGGTGAACGGCACTTCTGCATTCGCTTTGCGGCACTCTATCGGCTATAACCACACTAAGTTTGCCAGATCAGGTAGCGGATCTGTAGTTCGAATGAGACATACGATAGCGGTAATGGACAATTCTGCTTCCTACCTGTAGGGGCACCGAAGAGGAAAAGTGCTCTGGTGTTGCTTTAAGTTAGTCATGCTCTAACATTAGACAAGCTCTGTGATGATCGGAGCAGCTCATGAGGTGGGTGTTTATAGAAGGTGAGAAGGGAGAGTAGGCAGTAACTGACAAGGGGGGCCTGCAGGGGGAGCTCTCAAGGGTCATGTATGATTATACTGCTGTAGAGGAAGAGGGGTGTGACTGGGGCATGTGCTTGTGCACGTGTGCGCAAGATGTAAACAGTCAGTTTATGGTTATTTATGAGTTTATTTCTTGGTAATTACACGGCATGTCTGTGAAACATCTGACATTTGATCAGTTTTACTTGCTTATGTTGAGCTTAAAGAACTTAACTTTTGACTTTTAAGAAAGCACGGACAGGTTGTAATGTGCAAAGTCTTCCACAGTGTAGTCGAGCAGTTCTTTGGCTAGAAAACCAAAGAACTGAGACTCTAATCTGTGATGACATGCTGATATAAAGCTTGGAGCTGCTTCATTGACCATGCATGGGAGACTGACTTTGTGTACTCATACACTGTTTGCCCAAATTTTCACATTCAAGTGAGTTTTATATTGATATTGCTATAACTTCCAAAGCAGAAAATGTGCGCCGTTCCTAGGAAACTAATTCTGAAAACTGTCGTGGACACGTTTTTTTATCATTTGGTATTCATTTCTACGAAGCTGCGCATCACTGAAATGTCACACTTGTATATGCATGCACGCAAGGTGTGGATTAAGGCAAACACATAAACATACACACAGCTTCAGCAGTGACTCATTTCTTTCCAGCCAGACAGAGCAGCAATCTGACTCTCCACCCAGGTTGCTGTGGATTCTCCAGACCTCTGGGAGACTGAGCCACCTAGGAGGATAAAACACACCCCATGCAAAATGTTTCATCATTATCATCCTACCAGGTCATCCGAGGCCTCTCCTTCTGTTGTGTGCTAATACTGTACAAATGAGTCCTTGAGCATTGTATTTCTTCAAAGGAACATGGATGAGAGGAACAATGGATTCACCTCTTTCCTCTGTCATCTTTGTTCTTAATTTGCTCAGCATTGTGGGTGCAAACCAGCTAACACTGGTGTTCTATACACAGAAAAAAAAAAGGAAAAAAAAAAAAAAGAAAAATAATTAATGAATAAAAACCCTCAGGGAGGGCTTTTAAATCTACATAATATCAAACCGTAGCTCTTTCTTTTTTAATAACAAGGCGTATTGGGTTCTGTGATGTATTTCTTGCATGCCTAATTACTGAGATAGGAATTATCTGTCGTCCTTTGCAATTTAGTAAATAAATCCCAAGGGAGCTCATTTAAAGCAGGAAATAGGCCATATTTCTATGTGGAGAAACCACCATGTGAACGAAGTTCCATAAGGGAAATATGTAACCAAATCAGTCATGTAATGTAGGAAATCAAAGCACCACACAACCTTGTTTACTCAGAGGATGGTGGCTCGCAATTTTTGGTCAGACAGGGATATAACCAGGCAACAACTCTCCCGCTTGTCTTAAAAAGACATCACAGCAGTTGTTTGCAAAGCTTAAAGGGGAGATTAAGACAATAACAGTGAAATAACAAACATAGTCCTTATTAGAGATGATTGCAGGTAAAGAGTTAAGCTTGCATGTTTGGGAGAAACAATGAAGCAGTGAGAATGTGAGGGCGAGAGAGAAAAAGGAAGAGATGGCAGAAGGAGTCCAAACAGAGCAGACCTAATAGGTCGGTTATTCTGGGTCCTTCTGAGCAGGCAATGGGCAGCCCTGCAGGTACTGCTCTCCCCGGGCTGAGACCACTCCAGACAGACTGCAGTAATTTACATTGACAAAGCTGTCAGAGGAGAGGTGGCCTCCCGCATGGTGATGGATGCCGACCTGGGAGGAAGGAGAGAAAGAAGAGGAGCGGAGAGGATTCAGGAAATGAGCAAAGAGAAAAGGCAGCTATCAAATTTGTGGGTGTAGTGGTTGATATAATACTGAGCACGCACAGTTATAAGACAGTGAGTAGTACAATAAGAGGATTTTCACTTTCTACAAGAGATCAAAAGCACTCCTCTACAAGTCCAGACTTCTATCCCTGTGTTTCTCCAAAGGCTATCGATGAAAACTCCCTGGCATTTACACCCTTACAGCAAAATGCAATATGAGACGCACCAGGTCATATCAATATTTTATGCCTTTGTCTGTCTTTCACATGGGGGTTAGTGGAATAACAAAATAAAGTAACAGAACAGTTGGAGAGGAAGAAGGTGGATAACTTCTCACCCTCCCCGCTTTTCCATCCCGACTTCCTGTGGAAAGATGTGCTGACGCTGCATCTCCCGGGGCAAGTGTCGTGTGTGTGTGTGTGTGTGTGTGTGTGTGTGTGTGTGTATGTATGCGTGTGTGTCAGGGGCCCCCGGTGAGCAGCTCCTCGCTCCTGTCACCTCTACTAACACCGGCCCTCGTCAGCAGGGGCCAGCGCCGCAGCCTCCCACTCCTCCTGTCACCTGTCCTCGCACAGGCCAAGGTGACTTTGTTCCCCCCTGATAGGAAAATGACAGCTGCTGCAGCTACAACGTCCGAAAAAGTCAGGGAGCAACCAGTTGGCTTCTCTCTGTCCTTTCCTCTCATTCTTTATTTCTCACGTGCCCTCCCTTCCTCTCTCTGTGATTCTGTAGCTATTTCGCCATCACCCTGACATTATGTCTGTGCATTGTCTTTCTGTTTATTCAGCATATTGGTTTGCTGCGTAAATTACATGTCCGGTGCTCCCCTGAGAAAACAATCAGTAAAGGGAGAAATTTGTATTTTATATATTTAATTTAATTGTATTTTTTTTTTTTTTACTTTACAGAACAAACTAAACTATGTCACGTTTTGCGTTACGTGCATAACCCGAAGATAATACTGTAACAGATGATTTTAACCCAAACCCCTATTCACAATGTCAAAGTGATTAAAACCGCAACCGTGGAACCCTCTCTGGAAGTTTTTTTTTTTTTTTAATTGTCTGTCTATTGTCCTTGCTGGTTTTCTTCCTTTCAATAATAAAAATCGACAATAATTTTGACTGCAGAAGTGGATGCTAATTGTGCTTTCAGCTGGGCTTTTTCCAACCTAAGGTGGGCTGGGTGGGTAACTTTTATTTTTCAACTTCCCCACTTCAGTCACTCACTTTCATTCAGTTTAAATCAAATTTAAATATTTTGTCGCAGCTAAGATTGTTGTGCTGTCACTGTCACTGTTAGTTGGGTTGATGCAGACCATTCAATAGATGTCAGCTCTGGGACACTGGGATTTATAGTCTGGCATATTTTTTACTTTCTTGCACAGAATGGCAATTACAGACCGTTAGATGCATTAATTTCTACCAACAATGTGTCCCTCTTCAGATTTGCATTATACCACTTCTTTAAAATCTCCAGCATATGCCAGAGGGGATTTCCTGAAGCATTGAGGTCTGAATTATCTCACTTGACATGTTAGCTCTGAATTAGGCATGGCTTGGGAATCTGTGGAGTAAATAGTGAGATTTTTGTATGTTTAGGGGGATAGTGTTGAAAATGATTCATTTGAATTACAGATGGCTCTTGGAGCATTGTGGCATGCCTGAAGTGAGAGTAATTTGCGAAATGTAGATGACACACAATGCTGCACGCATTAGCGCTGCAACACATCCTGAAATGGGAGCTTCTTATTTCATTTTTGAATGCTCTTACTCTTCTTGTTTTTATAGCAGACTGATTTGTCTGCTCTTCTCCTGTTGCACTGTAGATTGCGTCCCGAGCTTTTGAGCAGCTCGCGTGAAAAATGTCTGCTGTCAACACAGTGTGTCTCCCGGACAATGGTAGCTGAATTCCTGTTTTGAGCCTCTTTTTTTAATGGATAGCAGGGACTAAAACCTGATGAAATGGAACAGTTGTGTTGAGTGTACACACACACACTCACACACTCACAAAGGGAGGATAGAAAGAAAGAGACTGTGGTGAGAGACAGAAGAGATTTCCGTGTTTTCCATTCCCTTGAGCACTGGGAGGATGACGTGCTGGGGACTCATGCTGTGATAAAAGGGGAGAGACGAGATATCAAACTATGCTGTCCACCTGCTTTTTTCTCTTGCGTTCATCATTAGACGAACTTGTCATATAGGCCTTGCTACGGTCAATTATCACCATCATCCATTTCCAGCATGAGACAATATACAGTGAGTGACCATCTGCTGCAACATAGCTGGAATTATGGGTCACGCAAGTGGATGCTCTCTTACGGTAATGAAAGTTGCCTCGGTCATAGCTTGCGGCAAACTTTTAAGTTTTCAATTTAGAAATAGCAAACGATCGAATGCAGCTGGTGCTCTTTGAATATAATTTAGCGCAGGCTGGCACTTGTGAGACATTTATGTAAAATTGAATTCACATGTAAGTCCAAACAGTTCTGTTCAGTTCTGTCAGAGTTCCTGGAGAATTCATTAGGACATCACACTTTCTCTCTCTCTCTCTCACTCTCTCTCTCTCTCTCTCTCTTTCACACACACACACACACACACACACACACACACACACACACACACACACACACACACACACTTGCATACCATGTACTGCTGTGTGAGAGATATCTCTAACAGCCTCATGTTGACTCATTTAGCATCTGGCGCTGCTCTTCACTAGACTCCGTGCATGTATAGCCAGTACTGAAAGTTGCGCTCTGTCCCAGCACTCACTGAAAGTGCTGGAGACTTTTATTTATGGACACCAATTCGGACTTGAAGATGTTATTTAGCAGATACCATTTTCTCAATTTCTAAGATTTTTTTTTGGTCAGAACTATATCGTTTTTTCCTCCACGGGCAATAATGTAACAGTGCTGAAAGATAACCACTATGCTGCACTGTGTCATATTATATTTGAAATTGTACACAGCGTTTTCAATCCTAGAGGTGTACACATTTGAGCCACCAGCTGTGAGAGAGATCGTGCAACCGTACCTCTGTTTTTAAACATATTGTGACTGCAATGGCAAAATGTATCCAAATGATATTTTCTTAAAACAATACTTTGCAATTAGTTGTGTTTCTCATGATAGCAAAACTTTTTCCAAGGACTTCTTCTCCTTTAAAATGGGTGTTTCTATACTATAACCTTAAAAAAATTAATTAGGTTTGGATAACAAACTCCAGTTTTGGCTAATGATCTAAGAGTTGTTCAAACACTGCTATTCTATGATTTTGAAACTGTAAATTAGAGCATATGGCCTTTTAAAGATTAAACACCAGTTCATCTGGCTTGAATTGTTCATTTCCCCTGTAACATAATGGGTATTCTTATAGGTGGCTCTTCATTGTGGCTTTATAATTTATAATGTTCATTATTCCTGTGGACTGATAAGTGCATTTCCTCCCTTTCTGTGGATTTAAAACCCAGAGCTGGAAATCAAGCACTCCTTTGTTCACTGTTCATTTGGAAGGCAGACTTTGCTGGCTTGTCCCTCTAAGCAGCGATATTGTGGAAGCAGCTCATGGCAAGCATCCTCGGAAAAAGATATTCTGCTCCGCTTAGCAGGTTCATGAATACTGAACGGCATTGTCAAGATCAAACAGAGCGAATGTGGCGTTCCAGCGTGCATGCTGGAGAGTGGTTGACACTTTTGACTCCTGCAATTGTGTCATTATTACTATGTGGTGACGGTCGGGCTAAATGTTTATTGAAATGAAAATCTGCCCATGAGCTATTTACTGTAGTTAGACATTATTGTAATAGTTATGTTCACATTAACATTTTGATATGAAAGAAAACTTCTTTATTTATTCAATCAATTAAAATGTGATACTATTATAAGAGTCAGGCCAACTATTCTGCCTGTTCTTTGGCAAAGTGTAGTGTATAGACTCCTGAGTCACTCTGTCCTGGTTTCTTCTGAGTTTTGAATAACCTCCAGATAACAGCAGATAAAACATTATTCCATAGTTTTCTGCTGTGCTGGATTCAGTAGTCAAAGCCTCCTTTAGAGGGAGCACTGTGGCTATCATATTTATTTCTCCTTCACAAAAATGGGCTGTGAGAAGCGACCAGCAACAAGAGATGTAAAGGTCCTTGCACCTGTCTGGTGCACAGTCTCGCCTTGCATATAGCCACCGCCCCTCCTTGTCCTTCATCTTTGTTTAGCATCCTTCGGTCTGTTTTGGGTAAATGAGGTTCATGACCCTGGCTTTCTGCATCGCCAAGCTCTCACATCGTTTCCTCATGGTCCAGGCTGGCACTCAGATGGAGAAAGCACTCTCGGCAGACGGTTTAATAATTACACACTGGAAACCAATCAGCCTTAACACTGCTTCTTAATTAGTAGAACAAAACAATAGTGCATGGATTGGAGGACCCTGGAGGTCACACGCTCCCCTCAGGTGTCCCACCGAGGTGCACTTTAAAGAGCCTCGATCCTCTTTGGTCACTCTTCACCTCGCTCGGACAGGCTCCCAGTGATCACAGATGCATCTCAGCAGGTAAAAAAGAGCGGCCATGTATACCAGATCAAGAAGCCAGATCCCATTAAATGTGGCAGAGACACACTTTCAAGGTGCGACTGCCTGATAGCTAGAATGGAGCAGCATTTGGGCCTCTCCTGGTGGATGCAAGCAGAAGAGAAGTGCTTAGAGGTCACCTAATCCATTCTAATCAACAACACACATGGCATTCATTAGTAAACAAGAGAAAGAGCTGCTGCACGACAAACAACTTGGCCATAATTAGCATGTAGAGGGTCTTGCGGTGGACAAAGCCTGTGATAGGGGTCAGGAAAAACAAACCTTGGCTGTGTTTAATTCTTACAATCAAAAACTCTTCACATCAGAATACACCGACTCTAAATCCATACAGTTTGATGAATGCTTAGACCATAAATGGACTCTCTGCATTTCTCTCGCACATTTGATATTTACAAGGATATTCATAATGTCTCGTAATGGACTATGTATGCTTGCAATAATTCATCCTGTAACACTACCCAGCCTAAATTACTACCATGAAAAGACTGCTTCCAATTTCCTGCATGGAAAGATCCACAGTCTCTCCATAAAGATTCATAAAATGACAGTAAAAGCATTTCAGATAAAGAAAACCTGTAATATGTAGATTATAAATACAGGAGTGTGTGTGTGTGTAGAGGATCTAGAGCTGCTGCTGTCTGACATGCTACCAGGGAGTTTTTTTTACTCTCTGCTATTAACCGTTAGGTAGAGCAGGCTGGTAATAGTTTTTTCATGTCTATTAATGTCTCTCTCCAGAGCCAGCAGTTACATGCTGTGTCATTAAAGGTCAGAGCAAATTGGATCCTCAAATGAAGACTGTGAAAAAAAGCAGGAGTTCTTAATGGCTCGCGTAAGGATGCCAATAAATGCTCTGATTATATTAATGATTTTTCTCAGTATTGATTCGGTCTTGTTGTTATGGTTTCAGGTGATCTCCCCTCGTCAAACTATACATGTGAAGTACCCTGCAGCAGCCAAGGGCCATATGTTTCCTTATTTTGTATTCATATGTATGTCTCTAACGGTAGCCTACTGCACATATTGCTGGCCATGAACTGTAAATAAATAATGGACATAGTAACAGTGACATCACCTATTGGTTTGTGGACTGCTGTTTTGAAGGCTTGGGTTTGGCATTTGGCCGTCGCCATCATTTGTTTTTTAAACCGGATGTGACCATATTTCAACAATCGGGCAGATCTGGGAAGGATGACGTGTCTATAGTTTCATTGGTGCTGCGCTAAGCTAAACGCTAAAGAGGGTGATTTTGTGAGTCATCTGGTGAAAACACATGGAGAGGGTCAAACGTTTAAGATGAAAACAAGGACAACACCCAAAAACAAGTTCACAGCTATATTAATGGACACAGGGCCTTGGATAGCATTGCTAAGCCTGATTGACAGGTCAGCGTGTGTAGCCATGCCCTTAACCACCCACTGCTTTATCATCACTTTTTAGATAAATGGGACCATAACTTACAAATTGAAAATCATACTGTATTGACGACCAGCAATTGAGACCATAAACTCATTATGAAAATGTTTACTGAGGTAATTAATCAAATGACAAGTATGGTCATTTCCCCATAGACTTCTATACAATCTGACTTGTATAGCCTGGAAGCTACCTCCAGTATTTTTTTTACAGTCTATAGTGCTGGCCAATATTGCCATGGAAAAACTAGGGTGAGCTATATGGATAGTTATATATATATTTTTTTTAAATCAGTACATATCTAGATAAAGAAAGGAGAGTGAGAGACTGAAAAGAAGCACACAGAGTGCCTACACTTTGAATGAGGATCTTCCTAAACTCCTGGAGGACAGTAAATCATTTCCACTTTTTAATATTACCACATGCACACACTGATCAATGAGCTGATCTACAATATGTAGATTTAAGTATGAATGTGGATTTCCAGCATAAAGAAAATGCATTATTAGCTGACACAAGTGTGGAGCTGACTGATTAGGGACTGTACAAAACACCCTCGCCCTAATATCTCAAAATATAATATGAAACTCGTTTCACCAATATTAACTCAGAGACAAAGTATAGAACATTTAAGATAGTATCATCTTATTTAAATATGAATATATTAATGGGATACACATTTTTACAATAGTCATTATTGCTAAGATTTATAGCAAACATAACAAAAAAAGGAATCTTCCAACCACTCTCTATTTTATTTTAGAGTTAAAAGACACTAAATACAAGGTCAACTTTAGCTAATTAGACTCAACAAAAAGTAAAAGACCATCTCATAGTGTGAACCAAAAAACTCAGACTACCCAAAAAATAACGTTACCCTTTTTCTGACCCCTTTTCCCCCTCTAATCATTTTCACACAGTCCCTTAGCGCTGTTAACCAATGCTCCCTCATAATAGAGAAAAGCAAGTGATCGTTAGTTCATTTGAATGTAACGTGACTGCAAAACAAAGGCTAACCGCTAAAAAGCACAACAATGATTAGTTAAAGGGACTCTTTTTGCCTTTTACACAGCTGACTGGATGTCATCACTTCACTAAATGCCGGAGAGTCCAATACTTGGTAATACTAATGGCACCTTTGAGGACAACAAGATAGAAGCACCTTCCCCCTCCCCATCTATTCTCTGCAATATTGACTGCCAAGTTGATATTTCAGTTTCTGTGACATTTGGCTGACTGAACAGAGGTGTCTGGGACAGCCATCACCAGTAGAGAAGACAGAGCGGGTGGGGGGCAGAAGGAAGAGATGGAAGGAGCAGAAACAGAGGAGGAGGAGTGTTGAAAGAGACACAGAGTGAGAACTAACAGACAGTGAGTGAGCTGGAGGGATTGAGGCAAAGGAGGAAAGGAAGGCAAGAGCGAAGGAACTGTCATATCCACCCTTATCACAGCGGTCTGCAGTTTTCCAAATGTCTCTTTTCAAGCGGCACCAGAGTGTGCATATTAACTGTAATGGTGTGTCTTTGTCCAGGCTCCTGCTAGGCCATTCACGTCCCGCACACTCTCTGCAGGCGAACTCCACCAAGAAGTCTCACCAGCACTACAAATAGACATCTCCTTGTTTTTGAACCAAAGGATTTTTTATTCTTTCCAGGGAGTGTGCTGCAGGAAATTTGCTATGATTTTTGAAAGGGAAGTGAAAAGAATAACGATTAAAGGCAGAGAGAGAGAGAGAGAGAGAGAGAGAGAGAGAGAGAGAGAGAGAGAGAGAGAGTGGATGTTGAATACTGACCATATATCAGGAAAAGCTCGATTGATTCATCAAAGGGAAAGGTTGCAAGACTCCCTCGACTGGTGTCATGTGTGATCCCTGTAAGTGCAAACACGTTCACTGGATAAACTGTCCAGATGTAATGTCCCTTGCCTAAATTAAGTAGCTCATCTGAAAGCTGTTATGCAATGATAACCTTGAAATCTAGCTCGCTGAGAGCTCAATCTGTGGATACAATGCTGTAGAAACATAAGCACATAAAACCTCGCATCAGATAAACAAGCAGTCACACATTCCCGGGTGAAATTATAATGAAATCGGTACATAAGGTAAATGTTTGAATCTGTACTGTAGTGTGCCAGTCAGACGCATGAATGTTCCTGTAATGTATGCTCAAGGGATGTGTGAGTACACTTTGTGTGTATTGAAGGATTTATATGATTAGTAAGAGTAGAATGTGATTAATCCCAGTCTTGGCTATTTCCTTATCAGAGAAAAATCACAAGCAATGTAAGACACACAATACCAAGCAGAAACAGGCCGGAAACAGATCAGTTTGTACTGTAGACTGTACTAGAATAAACCCATTTTTGAAAGAGGTGAAACAGTCCACTGTAATCCGATTTGTCCGCAATATACTGAAATGTAAAAACTAATTGTTATATTGTGCAGGACATGTCATGATTCAAGATTATATCCAGTAAATGAGTTTGTCTACATAATGTTTCCCAGTTGGCTGTCACAGTTTTGGTTGATTCAAGAGTAACTTTAATCTTTTTACGCTCTGAATTTACACTCATGTACAGAACATAGTTTTAAAAATATGACTTCTAAGGATGTAGTAGTTATTTTTACTGTAATGAAAAGGGTACAGCATTCACCTTGCGACATTACTTCATTAAATGTTTCTAACTTTAACTTACATTTAAAGTCAGGGTACAAACATTAAAAAGTGTAGTGTTTCAAAGACTGATCCAAGCTAGCAGAAGAATAATGTATTTTCACATCAAATTTTGAGACTTCAATATGCAGTGTCAGGATACTCATTAGATTGTCTGAGGAGGCTGTGTTCCCTCTGGAAGCTCCCTGCACCAACCCCTCTTATGTCAGTGTAACACAATATACTGTATGTGCATGGTCTGAAACTTTTAGTGATTTAAAAAAAACTGCACTTACACTGTTTATAGCCTCATGGTCGAAGGCAATGTTGGTCTGTCAGGTGGTCGGTCTACCACTTTGTTCACAACTGAAATATCTTAACAACTATTGGATAGACTCCCATGGAATTTGGTGCAGACATTCATGGTCTCCAAAGGTTGAATCCTGATGACTTTATTTGGTGATCCCTTGACTTTTCCTTTTGACATTTCAAAAGATGTTCCTAATGGATGAATCCCATGATTATTTTGTATATTCCCATCATCAGGTCAACATTTCACATTGTTCAATACTTTGGTTTCTGACCAAATACCGGTAAAACTAATGACAATATCATCAGCCTTCGCTGTACTTTGTCTGTAGTGCTAAATCCCCCAATTTATTTTTGTGACCATCTTTATTTCATTTTGGCATTTAATTTGGTGAGGGTACAGGAATATAGCACAAATGAGACTGAATGTCCTCACATAGACTCGCAGAAAGGCCTTTACCTGCCTACCTCTTATGCCCCACACCTACAGTACTGTACAGCCCTTAGCTGCCGAAAAGAAAGAGAGAGAGAGAGAGAAACAAGCCAAAAATAATTTGCCAAATCTGCCAAGCCAAACTTAGAATGATGTACACGTACCCCCAGATTTACAATATATGGTTCATCATGAAATATGACCATATTAAACAAGTAATTTGAGCTTTAAGCAGTCTTCAAAAGGACCTAAAAATATTCTATTCAGCTCTCTGTGCCTGGGCACTCCAAGATTCAAATGACAATACCTCATAAAATGACAGCTTCCACTGAAATAGGCTGAGTACATGGAGGTTTCCATCTCCTAATCAGAATTATTATTTTGCTGTTATTCCTGCAAACAAAACTCTTCTCATGTAAAAAAATAGGTTTACGGTTTCATCATTTAGAAGCAAAGATTTTTGGAAGACAGATTGGCAGCAACTTGAGCCCAGAAGGAGAACACTTTAGAGCATTGTGTGCATGTAAGTACCAACAAGAGATTTTGAGTAGTTCTTAGCTGGCATATGTTCCTTGGTTAGTGAAAAATCTTTGAATTAAAGGTCCCATGACATGCTGCTCTTTGGATGCATTTATATAGATCTTAGTGGTCCCCTAATACTGTATCTGAAGTCTCTTTTATATAGACCTTAGTGGTCCCCTAATACTGTATCTAAAGTCTCTTTCCCAAAATTCAGCCTTGGTGCAGAATTACAGCCACTAAAGCCAGTCCTACAAACCTTTCCTTAGGATCTGCCATTTCTGTGTCTGTAGCTTTAAATGCTATTGAGGAGGAGAGAGGGGGGGATGGAGGGGGGGGGGACTTGACCAACTGCCACATTGCTTGCAATGATGTCTCTTTCTTTCTCATGGACGGGCCAAATTCTCTGGGCAGGCAAAGCAGAGAAAGGGGAGGTAATCTTGCTCCTTATGACCTCATAAGGAGCAAGATTCCAGATCGGCCCATCTGAGCTTTCATTTTCTCAAAGGCAGAGCAGGATACCCAGGGCTCGGTTTACACCTATCGCCATTTCTAGCCACTGGGGGACCATAGGCAGGCTGGGGGAAATCATATTAATGTTAAAAAACCTCAAAGTGAAATTTTCATGCCATGGGACCTTTAACATCTATTGAAAATGTCTGTGAAGTCCTTGTTTTGGACACTTTATATGTATCCGGTGTGCCACTAATAAGCAGGTTATTGTTTCTACCGTAAATATGGTTGAGTCTAAAGCCACTTCATGTCCTATTGACCTGTTCTGGCAACTTATTTTCATACAGTATATCAACTGAATGTGCAATAACTGGTCCAAGGTTAGTCAAACAAAAGTTTTGAAAGACCAGGAAAGGTGATGCTATTCTTTTCTCCAAGTCTAGCCATAGTGTGGCCGCCTCCTTATCTAACCGTTTTAGCAAAGGCCTGCACATAAGATAATACATTTTAAGTTTAGGAAAAGGCACACATCCTGTCTGTATGCTATTTTGGAGTGTAAAGATACTAATTTTTGGTTGTTTGTCACACCATATGAATTTAGAAATGTGTGCCTGTAGTCTTTCCCAAACACCAGCTGTGGGTGGTAGATGGATCATACTAGTAAAATCCACTTTTGGCAGTATGTGTCTTCATCACTACGAGTCTCGAAGCCAAAGGAAATGATAATGATATATTATGTTGTATTTTTTTGTTACAATTTTAGACTTGGACTCGAAGTCAACTGTCTTAATATGACACATGATACAGTAGCTTACACAGAAGCTAAAAAAATCTCAAAAAATAGTCTTTTACCTAAAACCTGAAAAAACAAAAGGCAAAAAATATAGACAGAGGCAGGTCTTGCACATCCAGACCTTAAATATTTAATTGTATGCATTGGAGGGACTTTGTCTCAACTATCCAAAAACAATATGAACACTGCACAAGGGACTTGTCCTGAGTTGAGCAGACAGCTCTTCCATTCAAAGTGCATTGAAATTCTGCCTTTTTGGCCAAGAGGTGGTGAAAACACTGACAATATTGAACGACTGAAAAAAAAAATATTTTTTAGACATCCGGATGTCAGAAGTTAATTTCACTTTTCTTTTGTGTGTTTCAGTGCCAGTTTTAAGAGTATTTGCTCCATTACAGATATATTAAGGCTTATATTCGTTTAGGGTGTACTTGCATGATCGACAGGTGTCTCATCCAATCACACGTTCCCTTGTCCCATTCATTTAATTTTATTCAGGCTCTCTGACATTTTGGCACTAGCAGGGACACACTTGGCTTGTCTGAATTAGCGGTGCTGTCTTGGCGTGGGTGTTGTTGAGAGCCGGAGAAACTAAACTCTATGGACCAAAGATCCAAATCAATAAACTAAAAGCTGTATAGAGATGCAGTATTAGTGAGCTTCAGAATTAGCAGTATTAGTGACCAGCCGTACGTAAAACTGCAACATAAACAAAACATACTGTTCCATAGTGCCTGTTTCATAAAGCTTCTTACAGGAGCTGTATGGGTCTTTAAATATAGTTTTTATTTTATAGTGAGAATGGTCAAAGAGTTGGGATGGATTAATCCAATTTTGAGATTCTCTGCGAAGGCAGTGATTTAAGAGTACACACACAAATCACATTAATTAGATCTATCTGTTTGACTTACTGTACAGTATGTATGAGGCAATACACTACATTCATGATGTATCTTATACTGTATGTCGGCCTGTTGGTTTTCCACAGATGAGGATAAACTCGAGTTTACAACCCGTTCTCATTCCCAAATCATCAAATACTGATCCTTGGTCAGAGGCTCTCAGCGTCAGATACCGACACAAAAATCATCCTTTAGCATCTGTGTGGAACACACCAGTACCAAGCGTGTTGAAAAATGACGCCAAAGGGCTAGATGCTAAAGGAGACTGTTTGTGTCAGTAACAAACGCCAAAGTCACCTGACCAAGTGTGGCTTTTTGACGCGCTGGGAGTGAGAATGTGTTGTAAACTCACATTCAGACAGTCTGAAGCATAAAGAAGGACTATCACATTTAGTCAGCTGTAGTAATTCACAATTGTATATTCCATGCTAGCCAATAAGGGACTGACTAAAGGATGGACAAACGCCAAGTGCCTCTTTAATTGTTTATTTCATAGAGATAGCTCTGCCGTGACATTCACTCATCTTGCAGTAATGTCGCGGGGGAGCACATTACATAATTCACTTTGTTTGTACCATACACATGTTTAAAAAATGATGTATGTTTTGGTTTTGGCGTGATCTCGCTCTCTCTCTATTTCTCCATGCAATCCACACACAAAAAAGTATTTGTACATTTAAAATACATGCATGCCAGAGAGAAAGACAGAGAGAGTGTGGGAAAGTGAAACTAAGTGGGAACTGAAACTTAATTTGGTCCTAGTTTCATGTGATTACTCACTAAATTTTAAACAGAAGCAGACTCTCGGGAACACTCAGGTAGAGCACATTTGACAGATACACTGGCAAGATTGACTTAATCTGCAAGGCTTCAATAAGATGTAAGATTTTGTCCTACATGGTGGCAAGGACAATTTCCCAGTCTCACATTTTTTTATTTACTTACAAATCCAAGTGCATGTGACAGTATTGGTAAACTGCTAGAAATTCGAACTTATTTAATTATGACTTACATTTATCGAATAGCCTATCAAGGAATAATGTTATATCATCTCCATCATACTCTATTTTTGGCAGTCCTCTTCAGCACATCTTAGTTTTTTTCCTCTGTTTTCAGTTTTGTTACTCACATAAATTGTGGGACATTTTATATCCTTTTATTAAATAGCTGGTGCCAGGATAAACATTGGGCCTCATCACCAACCGTTCTTAAGAAGCAATGTGTTCTTAAACATCCTTAAACTATCTTGGATTTGTTCTTAGCTAAGAACAAAATCTACGAACACTGAAGGGCACTCTTACGCGCATTTGAGGGATGACAGTTTGTGCTAAATAATTGGTTACTGCATTTTATTTAATTCTACAGTTGTTTACAATGATAGCATTTTACTGTAATACATTTCTGATCATTTGTTGGAAAAAAAATCATAGTATGCAAAGAAACAAACATTGTAATTTACATCAGGAATTAAACTGATTAAATCCTGCGTTATTTGGTGACTGATGGCGCTATTTATAGGGGCAAAATGCAGTGGTGGAATGTAATGAAGTACAAATACTTCATTACTGTACTTAGGTACATTTCACGTATCTGTATTTTACTTAAGTAGAATCAATAGTGCATACTTTTGACTTTTACTTCGTTACATTTTGCTGCAATTATCTATACTTTCTACTCCACTACATTTATACAACGTTCCGTTACATTTTCTGATCAGTTTTTCCCCCCTGCCAAAACGTCTTCCTGACCGTCACACGTTTGTCTCACCAGTGAAGTTTGGTTGCCGTAGATAAATAGGGCACCGCCGATCCTTCATCGGCTTCCAAGCCAGCTCTGGTGCTCCAGAGCCCGGGCGCAGCGCCGCTGATCCTCGGTAATACAGCCATGTTTGTTTTTTATTATTCCCGTTTTTAAATAATTGTTGTCATCTATTTCTCTCCACAGCGTCGCTTACTTCTCTGCCAGGCTGCGTAAGACGCATTCATATCTTATTTATTTGGCTGGACCTCTTCACATCGCCTCCCCATTCCCGCTGCTTAACACACTTTATTTGCTTACGCTTCCATGGTTATAGAAAATAAAACCGTCTTAAAGGTCCCATGACATGGTGCTCTTTGGATGCTTTTATATAGGCCTTAGTAGTCCCCTAATACTATATCTGAAGTCTCTTTCCAGAAATTCAGCCTTGGTGCAGAATTACAGCCACTAGAGCCAGTCCCACAATGAGCTTTCCTTAGTATGTGCCATTTCTGTGTCTGTAACTATTGAGGAGGATAGGGGGGGGGACAAGGTGGAGGGTGGGGGTGTGGCCTTGACCAACTGCCACTTTGCTTGTTTGAAAGCCATGATGTCTCTCTCTCATGGGCGGGCCAAATTCTCTGGGCGGGCAAAGCAGAGAAAGGGGAGGTAACCTTGCTCCTTAAGCACTCAGTAAGACGAGTGCTTAGGGACGTCTACAAATTACAACACCGAAAAGAGATACAACAAAAATATTTATTAATTTAATGATTAAATAAGGTAATGTTTCCAAACTTACCTCAATTATAACTTGTCTCCTACTAGTTATACTACAGCACTTACTTTAAAAAAAAAGTTTAATTAATAAATATTTTTGTTGTATCTCTTTTCGGAGTTGTAATTTGTAGACGTCCCTAAGCACTCTTACTGCCGGTAGCAGCAGCAACAGCAGAGAGCAGAAGCTTTCCAATCCATCGTTTTATGAGTGCATAACCTATTTGTACTACTGTAGAAGTTTGGTATCATTTCGGGCATTATTAGTGGGGTCATTTACGAGATTCAAACGTGGATCCATCTGTACCTCTGCACCTCTGTGGGCATCTGTACCTCTTTGCCAAGCGCAAACCAGTATAGAAAGCATCAGTGAAATGTTGGGGAGGGTCATGCCTCTTTTCCTAATCATTTTGGAATGTCATACAAAATGTATTGTCGGCGAAGGGAGGGTCAAGTCTTTTTTGACGAAAGGTCCCAAAACTCCTCCAGTGGCCCCTTAAATAAATAACGAACAGTCCCTAAATAGGGTCGTCATTGTGGTACTTCTACTTTTACTAAAGTAAATATGTGTCTGGTTATTTGTACTTTTATTTAAGTACTGAGATTCAGTTCAGTACAAGTCATCTGTGACTCCGACAACCATCTCAGCGCTTCCCAGGAGGTGCACATAGGAAGTGTCATGTCCTTATATGGGAATTAGGAACAACTGGCATGCGCTTTCAATTACGAAGACGTGCGATTCATCAATCCTGAGAACACAGGTGTGAACAATTCTGCTGTTTAAGAACACGTCATGAATCTGACGTAGACTTTTCTTAGGGGATTTCTTAAGAACATATTTAAGAGAAAACTAGATATTGGTGAATGAGGCCCATTGTTACTGCATTATGTATGTAGGGCTGTGTTTGTGTGAGTGTGTGTGCTCTGTTCAAACAAAGATCTTCGAATGTCAATTCATGGGTCCGTTGGTTCCAACATAAAAAGTCTGCCTTTTCAAATTCTCGGGTTTCCAGCAGGCCGATGGCAGCATTCTGACTGCAGTTTTTTTTTTTACTTTATTTATTTAGATTTTTTGACTGCAGTTTTTACTGCTTCCAAACCCTTGCTGTAAGTATCTGTGTAAATTTAGTAGATGGAGTACCCCACATTTTGTAAATATCACTGATGCTGTAGTGGTGTTTTCTCCTGTTTTGCTGTATCCTAGGGATTTTTGATTGTTTGTTTGTTTGTTTGTTTGTTTGTTTGTTTGTTTGTTTGTGTGTTTGTTTGTTTGTTTCTCCTCGGGTTAGTCAGCACTTTGTGAGGAGAACGATTAATTTGTTTGTTTTAGCCTTGAATTATATTGCTTCACTTTATCACAATTTTACCTTTTTTGTAGTAGTAAATTATTGCGCTTTAGTCTTCAGACTTTAGTTTGGGTACCGGGGACGGACTAACCTTTTAACTATTATTTATTATTTATATATATATTATTATATTATTATATATTATTATTATTTACTTATGTTGCACTCCTACCCAACTAGACAGGGATGTAACAAACATGTATCAACTTTGTTTCTGACAAGACAACATTATAACTTTCATGAAATCAATGAGTAATTATATAGTAGCTAACATCACTCTTTGTAAAGGTGCTCATAGTTATTGGCTGGATGCTAGAAAACTATACTTTTCATGATAGACAGAGGGTGTCATAACAACCATAACCTCTTACTTTAATGCAGAATAAAGCTGTGTTAAGGTACACAAACAAGACTGTGTGAAAAAATGCAGCCCCCTCATTTAAGTATGCAGGGTTGTCCAGCAAAACAAAAGTTAACCTGGCTCAACTTTAGCTAAAAAAACAACACCAAAAGAGAATTTCATCTGGATGTTCACCACGCTGGCCAATCAAATATGTGCAAGCACACATTCTTGATTACTTTGTATGTGGTTTACCTTGCCATCGTGAAAACGGAGGGTAGAATTATGACACTGTGATAAGTTTCCAGTCACAAAATCCGGTCTCTTATTATCAGAAACTCCTGTGCCGTGTTTTGGCATTACATCCAATAAGCCTTATGGATGTGTTACTCAAACTTGCCTTTATGGATCATATTTCACTGTCTCACTGGTATCGTTACTTAACCCACAGTACCTCACTTTCCAGCAGTCCATCCGCATGCTCATTATTTTATGTTCAATACAATCATTGCAGCCAAGTATAGGTACATATTATATGTTGTGCACCCTCCTTAAGGCTGCCAACCTTTGCCAGAAGTAGTGTAATAGACCATATTTGCCTAAACCTTAAATGTTTGGAACCCGTTGAATATATGGATGAACAACAGAGAAGTGGATTTTGCTTCAGGAGTTGTTTGCAAAGTTTCTTCAGACAGTTTGATTCTTTTGTCCACTGTGAAAACTGTCAAATATTAGACCACATTATAACTAACATAAATTCACGGCTTGAAAATTGTCACTTTGGTGCTTTGCTGAAGCATCATACTGGCTGGTTAGCTACCTAACAAAGTCAAACTGAGCTCATGTCAAGTTACAACTTATTTGTGTACAGGTTTGCAGTTCCATCAAGAAGTGCATTAACTGATTACTCTGATTTACTGACTACTGAATTGATTGTTAAGGTATTTATATCGAAAGTGCGTAACCTAGTTAACACAGCCAATCTGTGTGTAGTGCATTGGCTGTGGTGCACACGCTGCTCCTGGAGGTGAGTATATTTCAGGAGTTTGTCTCTCCGTCAGCTCTTCTTACACACCGCCATGGCAGAGGGGTCCTCCGTGACCCTCTTTGTCATCACCTGACACCTGAGTCCAGTCGCTCCGTTTCTGTGTGTTGGTCCAGCAGGTACGCTGCGACGGATTAGCATGATCAAGGTCGGTCTGAGTGTGTTGACCTGAGTGAGTCGCAGCAAAGGTGAGTGGATGCACCTGCTGCCCCCCCTGCAGATTGATTTAATTAAGGATTTGGGTGCACATTAGTTCCTGTGGAATTATAATGCCCAAAGGGAACACCAGCAGGAGAGAGAGGAGAAGAGAGGAGAAGCCACATGTAATCAAATGGAGAGTGCAGGGGAATTGATGAATGAGCTTTTAATCTGCATAGCAATAGCTGGGTTACGAAAATGAGCTGTGGTCTTCGAGGCCCGAGCCTGATGTATGAGAGTGAGGGTGTGCGACACACAACCACACTTTAGAATATGTTTGTCCTTCCAACACTGACCTTATTTCCGGCCTTAATTAAATGTTCTTTTAATGACTTCCCTGTCTAAGCATAGCTTTGCTGACTTGTTGGGCATACATGAGAGTGCATCTGTGCCCCCGTATTCAATTCTGGAGTGTACACGTGGACCTGTGCATGTGGGCGGTTGAATGTAGTGCGTTGTGTGTATTTACGGCATGATGATATTTTGGTGTATGTGACCAATGTGCTTGTCAATATCTGTGTAGTGTGTGTGTGTGTGTGTGTGTGTGTGTGTGTGTGTGTGTGTGTGTGTGTGTGTGTGTGTGTGTGTGTGTGTGTGTGTGTGTTGGTTTGTGCGTGAAAGTCCCAGCCTCTCACTAGCTTGTTCTACACCCTTATTTCATTAACCTGCATGTCTGTAATTGCATTGCAGATGAGTTAAGGCTGCTGAAGTCACTGTGGAGACTTTTTATATGAACCACCAAAACCATCTGATTAAAAGGAGGTGTGCAAACCTGGGAATGCAGGGTAGAGGGAGACTACTTAATGAGATTTTTAACCCACTAATTCAATAGTCAAAAGTAAACAGTAAGTAGCTGGGGAGAGAGAAAAGCGCTGGGGGCAAAGCCGGCAAGCATGGGAACATGCACACAATCACTTTTACATTAGCTATTATTCCGCATAACCAAACCAGCTGAGGATTAGCACACACGTTTCATTTTTTTTCCTCACAGGTCCCCCCTTTCCCTCCCACCTTGCTTTAATCCATCAACCTGAAGACTAATCCTTTTGAACATTCAAAGCAAGAGCCAGGAAGGCTGCAACATGATCAATTACAGACTTTCAGCTGCTGTCTCAGTCTACAGCGTCATGCAAACATTGGTACAAACACACATTCATTTTGTTGATGATGCTTTTCTCATTTTTCCTGCTGTCTCTTTTCAATTCATGCCAACCTCTTTCTTAGCGTCAAGAGTTATAACTCTGCACCGCTTAGAATACCTTTGTATGAAAGACTTTCTCCTGCTCAGTTTGCCAGTGGCAAAACAAATAACTCTACATACTTACCTAAAGTTTACATCGGTGTTATGAAAATGGATTATGATCCTTTTATCTTGCTTTATCCAGCCAGCGAAAGAGTAATAAGGACTTGCAATGTGTTTGACGGGGTTCCTGTATAAAAGGTTCTGATACATTGATTTGTCACTACTTGCTTTGCTCCCTAACAAACACCCTGACTCTTTGCACATTCTCTCATTATCCTATCTGCTGGAGGCGGGGGTGCAGGGAGGGATGCAGAGGGTTCAGGGCTCCGGAGTTAATTCCTCTACTGTGATACCACAGCCAGACTTTTTTTCTTGCATTGTTTCTTTGTGGCCTACATAATGGCCAGTGTTCTGTTGAAACGGATCCTGAGGGGGGACTCTAATAACCCAGATAGATAGTGCTGTTACATTTCTATCTCAAGGCACTTTGTCTTTGCCTGCCAGCGCCCAGGTGCCTTACTCATAGCATTCAGAGTGCTTCCTCTGCCATGTAAATAGTATCTATCACATGGAGAACAGGTTGAAGCGTGGAGTGGAGGGGAGGCGGCTGAAGGGGGAGAGAGCCAGACTTTTGTCAGATTGCACATAAAGATTGTACAAACATGTTTTGTCAAATGTTAGCTGGTGTTATTATTCAAGTTTTGCATTATGCAGTGTGAAAATGTTTGTTTGTGTGTGTGTGTGTGTGTGAGTGGGGGCTTTGTCTGAGATCAAATGCCACACTCATTGTGAAATATCATCTTGATAAAAAATGGTTTGGTGTTGTCAATGGATGTACTCATGCGGGTGAAATGGACCATGAAATGCATTAGGTCTCTGCCACTCTCCACACTGGTCGGCCATTAAAGGAAAACAGCTTACTAGATACATCCAATATCAGCTGCCACAATGTTCAGTCATCTTGTCCAACCACAAACAAAAAATGTATAATTAATAAAGGTAAAAACTAGTTGTTGGTTTTTTTTTTTATTCTTTGAGGTTCGGTCGATTATGTAATATTTTTGAGTACATTATCTTCCAGAATGATTTGATTCTGTTTTTCAGCATATCTTCCTACCTGTTTAACATCCAAGGTGTGTGTGTGTGTGTTGTGGTGGTTATATGGGAACATCTGAGCATTTCTACAGTGCTGCTGAGGTTATTACTACGTGCGGTGGAAGGGAAGGAATATTTTATTGTATACATTTATTTCAGAATGTTTGTTCAGTAGTCTGAGGGATGGGATCATTGTTCTGAAGTTAGGGTCATCTTCTGATTTGGTATGGTGGTCTGCATGTCTGATTAAGCTACGTGTTAAACTGTGTGGATGTTTGCTTATTTTGAACTCTTAATTAAACAAATATTTAACCATACAGCTGCATGTGAGTTAATAAGACTGGACAAGGTGTCTTTGTTTCAGTGAAAGATATTCTTCAGTTTACCAATGCACAGGTGCACACGAGCCACAAATCCCAGGATCTCTCAGGTATTTTTCCTGTGAACAGATTTTAGCTAGATTTTCCAGGAAAAAATAAAGGTCTTGATAGATTAGGCTACCACAAACGGCAACAGATTGTTTATATAAATTATTTACAACCATCTACGTCTGAAATGTATTCTCTGACCGTTCCTGTCATGTTGTTTGACGCAGCTTTGAAGGGGACAAAAGAAGTTCTAGTTTGATGAGCTGTTACTTTTTCTAGTCCAATCCGATGTTACCCTCCCATTAAAGAAATGTAGCTATACCTCAGCTATGACTATATGGCCAGAAATGAGATGGGTTTGAGCTGCAATCTGTCGAGGGCGGGTCTCTGATGTACAATTATGTCGAGGCCAGAGGGCCTCTGCTGCTATGGCAGACGATAGAAGGTGACCTGATTAACCTGCAAATTGACATAAAGCTTCACGAGTCTGCCTTAGCATGCCACCTAATATTATCAAGGGGTTAAATAAGCAATTAACACATGCAACTGAATGTAGAACCCGTGTAACAGGACATTGACCAGGAGGACAAATAGCTCCTCGCAACGAAAAACTACAGATAGCCCACTGATGGTTGCATCAAAATCTTTAAGTGAGATTGATAATGAAAGCAGAGCATTTATCTAACTCCAGGTGGACCCTAGAAGACAAAATGTGTTTGATTTAGTAAATACATTTAAGCAGGTTTTCAAAGCGTCCCATAGCCATTACTGAACAGATGAAGGTTTCCTTTCTGTTACTTTGGTGTAAGCAATAGTTGAAAATGATGAAACTCTGGGGGCTTTGTCTGGCCTGGCATGACGAATGACTCTGCCGTGAAAATAGGGCATTGTCCCCCACTATCATTTATTATGAGTGTTGGCCAGGTTTGATGGAGGGAGCCAGGCAGTTGGGAGCGTAGATCATTCATCTAGACTGAGGGGCTGTACCGGGTGGAGATCTGCTCTTTCTCGCCAACAGCAGAGGAGCTCCTGCAAAACCTGGTCTCAACACAACTCAGACAAGTTACATACACAGTGACATACATTGGGGCAGACTGTTAGGGAACAGGAGTCATGTTAGCGTGGAGAAAAATAAGTCAGATTCTCTCCAGTGGAATCAGCTATTGAATTCCCAAAGCAAAGCTCACAAAGGGCTGAATATGTATTATATTTGGCGTTTTACTGTTGAAAAATGTGTCTGCCAGTGTAGCGTAATGTCACACCTCCACAGAACAGACAACCCAAAGCTTCTGCCACAAACTGTTGATTTTTGAATAGACGCTTGTGTGCTGTTAGCTTCAAATTGTGTGCAAATCTGTGAGCTTGGATTTATAGTTAGGTACACTGATCTGCCACAGGGATATGTTAACTGACTGATTGAGTGAAATAGGGCAAGGTACTCTGTCTCGGATGTCACTCGAGGGTACATTCTGCTAATGTATCCAGCTGTCTATCTCTTAACATATCTCAGAGGGAGAACGGTACTCCGTTAGAGCAATTGCACTGTAACTATCATCAATCAGATTTTCCACAGCTGACACTGGCCACATATTCACAAATATTAACAAATAATCTCTGTCAGTTTTCTGTAAAGTTTCTCACCCGCATAAGCAAACAAAAAGCAAAAATAACCACAAGGTGCTTTTATAGCTGATGCCAGTGTTGAAGTACACAGCAAGGGAAAAGAAGAAAAACAATCGGAATCTATTTTTTTAGGTTCAGACGCTATGCCATCTGCAGAGCACCTTAATATTTTATGAGGCTGCATGTTTAATGCACAAATCTCGAAATCTGAGCGTTTCTGTCAGTAAAACAATAACCTAGCCATTTGTGATTACATGGAGCCACTCTGCTGCATGAACAATGCTGAAACCTTCGGAAAAACCTTTTTAGATAACCTGCTGAGGGAGCACACAGTCCCTGGCAGCTACAGTAACTTCAGAAAGCTCCTTGAATCTGGTTACAAACAAATAACCGGTAATGATGGATCGACTGAGCGAGGCAGCCAATTAACTATAATTAACGCAATCAAAGTGCTCACAGAAAATAGCTATAATGATAACTGTGTGAGTTCTGCAAATTTATATGACAGTCTATGATGTTGCTCGTGTGAATAGGAACAGATATTTGTGTGTGTGCATTTTTTATGTGTGTGAGTAGAGGGCACTTATGGCACCCAAACACCTTTTCTAATAAATCCCTTTTTATGCACAGGCTATCTATTGCCTTTCATTTGCATGCCAGCCAGACGAGCTTGTTTACTTTAATTCAGCAATGGTGCAGTAAGCACTTTGTTTCTGGATAGTGGTGATGGATAGCCGCAGTGACGGACATTTATTAGCATGGCTTTTAGATAGGCCCACGAGTGCCGCTCTTGACAGAAAACATCCTTGTCAATAGGAGAGATGCTGCCCTCTTTGTGCCAACACGGCTGCACTGCACTCAAACATCTCCCCGACCTTAAAGCCTGTGCCGAGTAGTGACAGTTTGGCTCACGCACACCAAGACAAAAACAAAATGCTCATTTCATCGATCAGGCTGTCATCAACAGAGAAAAACATATTCATTATTTAAACCAGGCGTTGGCAGAACTGAGATGGGAACAAAGCTGTCAAAAAGATTATTGCTTTGATATGAAAAGGATATTAAAATCAATTTTCAATCAAATTATTTGTAATTTGGTCATTTCCTACTTTGGAAAACCTTGTTTTTACTGTTTTTAATCTCGCTTTTCCCTAATGGGATTCCTGAATTATAGATGATATTGAAATGAAATATTAACATGTGATGTGTTTTATTTTCAGTCTATATATGTCTGTTGAACATAGTTCCATTAATTAATTCTTGATGTTAAACTGTATAGAAAAAATAGCCAAGCCTGCACTATTTAAATCGAGCTGCTTCAGCTCATCTCTTCTTATCTATAAAATTATTCTTTCCATATTTAACAACAATCACAGTCTTTCATCAGTTGAGCACTATAGAATTTTGGTGATAACCCTGCGCACAATCCATTAAGATTTTGTGAGAATAACAAACGCTGATAAGACCATTTTCATTGTTGGATTGTCTCAAAGTTTTGTTCTTGTGCAAAAGGCAGCTTCAGTTGATTTTTCTGAACAAATCAAGTGGATGAGTGAGATATTAAACAGTGGCTTTCAGCTCAAAGTAAACAGTTGATTCTATTCCATAGCATTGTCCTTGCATATAAAAGTAAAAGAAACTTTCTTTTCCACAATCTCTCTCTGTGTTCCTTGAATCTAAGGGAGAAAAAGTGTCATGCAAGAGTTAATGCCTTTGAGAAGCGACTCTCTTTGCCAGATAATAGCTTTATTTCATGCCTGGCCTGGAACAGCTTTCTGACTAGATGTACCATGGGTCACACAATATGCATTTCATAGCTGTGATTGGTTGAGTGACTGGCATGTATCTGTTCATAAAAAGCCAATCTAGTACTTAGCTGTCAGCTCCCAGTGTTTCATGTAACACTGATCTTCACCCATTAGCTGAAAACATTTGACCATCCAATAGATTCAAAAGACTGATAGAATTAATTTGTATGGTAATGAGAATTTAAAGAACATAATAATCTAATTTAATTCTGCCGTACCTCTTATATTCCTACTATACATATTGGCAATGCTGGGCTAAATCAATCTAAAATTAGGTAAACATTTCTTCTGAGCATCAAAATCCTTTTGGACCACCAGTGCCACTCATGGACTAATTAGCCTTCTTCCAGACCATCTTCAGGGTTTGGCGCACAGGAGCTCAGAGGAGAAGCAGCCAGGAACAGCCGGGCATACTGCCGCTGGGCATGTGGGGAGGCACAGGCTGAAAGCACATTGTTAAAAAGTAATTATTTCCTCATATAAACCCAAAGTATGAAAGTATGAGGAGATCCCAAATCGAGGAGAGTGTATTGTGCAGGAAACACATAAGACTTAATGTTAAAATCAGCCTAGTCAATTTGCAACAAACTGAGATGTTGTGCCAATTTCATGTGAAGCAGCAGGGACTTTGAGAAAAAAAAAGAAAGAAGAGAAACCTGTGCAGCATTAAAGGTCAAAGTGCAATTGAAATTAATTTACCTTGACAAAAAGTAATTTAGACATTAGGTTGATAAATGAGTGCGGACTGATTAAGGTAATTAAGTAGATATGGTAATTTTCAGTTATCTTTGGGTTGGTTTAAGGAATCAATGATTCCCTTGAGCAATGCAGCAGTCTGTGACTGCCAATCTAGATGTCCAGAGACCCTGTGTTACCAATAAGCTGCACCGGCATTAGAATAGAAATGTTCGCATTAAATAACACATACCTTAGCCTTTTGCAACCTCGAGTATTGGCCAAGGATTTCAACAGACTGCTAACAACACCATTAAAGAAGAAGGGTTATCCTCCGAGCCTCGTTCACCACATTATTAAGGTGCTTCAAAAAATGGGCTGTAACCATATATTTTTTTTCTTTCACATAACATTTTTAAGGGACCAATCAAACAATGCAGGATAATGATCATCTCAGGTTGACAGGGCATCTCTCTTCACACATTCCCATTCCACTCCCAGACCTTATTTCTCAAATTTAGTGGTGTTTAAATGACTGAACCTGAACTAGTAGTATTACATAATATTAACAAGAAGAAAATAGTAACTGTTTATTGCAGATTAAGCTGCTTTGATGTGTGCTGTATGTATTTTATGCAATAATATCTGCTATATTATAAGCTTTAACATTAGTAAAACAACAGTAAAAATAGCTGGGAGAAAGGGTAAAAACGAGACAGCCTGCAGGGCAGCTTCAGGAGCAATGGGAGTCTATTATAAAGCCTCTGCAGAGCTCTAACAGGTAACACTGCCTGCCATATGTCAGGTGCTGCTGAATCAAAAATGTGGTCTGGATACCCTAATTATAACATTTCTTGTAGCATAAGGGCAACATCCCATTGCCATGGTGTTGCTAAGTATGCAGCACCATGGCAATGGTATGCTCAGCTGCTATGGAAGCGTGTCAGGGAGCTGCATGACTGACATTTCAGTATGATGCATGAAAGCCAATACTAAAGTCACAATGGCCAGTAGCCTAATAAAGAATATATAACACAAGCCTGGACACAGAGCCACTGAAATCCGAAAATCCCAAAGTATTGGATTTTCTATCTGCTGTGGATCAGGCCCAACCCCATCATTTTGAAACTCCATCCTTCCTGCCTGCTCAGAATGTTTGAGGACTGTGATTGATCGAATTTGATGGAGTGTGTGCTAAAAGCAACCTTGTGCGTGCATAACCACTTGGATTCTTTGAGCGAAGAGATCCAAGGACAGTTAACTTCACAATCACAGATAAAAGCAGAGAAAAAAATACAAACAATGCGTCACTCCTTTATCACTCAATAGATTTCTGTCTCTTCTGGTGTAATCCAATCTGCATGGACGGTCCCTGAACTCTTCTTTCATCTCACTCAAACATACATGAGAGACTTTTAAAGAGCAGAATGAGAAAGAAATAATCAAATATGACTGGTTGGTCAAATAGTGAAACCGTGTTCGATAAATAGGCCTACATATTTATTATGTTATTGGATTTGACACTTTGTTTTTATGGCTATCAGCTTTTAGAATCAACAGTTCCCCACTCAGCTCTTGGCCACAATCTCATTGTCCTCTTCAACCTCCACAAGACTTTGTCTCATCATGCATGACATTTATTCATCTGCTCAGAGGCAAAATGGCTGGTAATTGTGTTAAATATTTTTATGATGTGGGAGAGGAAGGAAGTTAAAGTAATTCTAGCCTGAGGTTATAGTTTTGCAAGGAAATGGAAGGTATGAGTGTTCACAAACATTTCCACTCAGAGTCACATCCACAAACATCTCAATATATCAGCCAAATTCTATAAGAAATACAATATAAGTCTTATTTACCGTGTAGTGTATATTACCAGACAGATGCTTAGAAATCCACAGCAAAATAATAATTTGTAAATTAAAGATGTATTGTTATCATATTGTATATACAGGTACTGCACATAATGTGATGCACATTTGAAATGGAAATTCTAAATAGCTCAAGTTTTTTTTATTATTTTAAGCCATGCTAGGGTAGCGATGGCAATGTCAGTCAATCAGTCTACCACTTTGGTCTAGAGGTTCACAACAATTATTAGATGTTTGCCATGAAATTCTACACAAACATTCATGGTCACCAGAGGATGGATCCTACTGACTAGTAGATGGTGGTCGGCACGCCACCAGTTTGGAGAAGCAGACAGGGGTCCGACACGGAAGCTACCCAATGTACTTCTGTGGACTGGGTCACAGAGCAAAACACATTTTAGCCACCTAAAAAACCCCCCTCTAAAAAATCAATCAGTTTAAGTGTACACTATATTTAGAATATTCCACCTAACCTTGCTGTCAAACAGCCCTTTCGACGGGAACTGAAGCTGTTATATCGCTCTCTTCAAAGCCACCAGACTTCTTTTGACAAAAAAAGAAATTTCACTTCGCAGAACACGGTAGTTGTTGGTCTACCGCTGCCTCGATCTGTTAGTTTGTTAGTTTTATTAGTTACTAACCCTTTTAAAACACCAAGGTCACACAATAACTCTAACTAACTAACAGAGCGGTAGACCAGCAACTCCCGTGTTCTGCGTGGTAAAATTACTGTTATTCTAAAATGAATCTGGTGGCTTTGAGGACAGCATAGATGTAGCCTATACAGCGTCTTCAGTCCCCTGTCAGAAACAGCTGTCTGATGGCAAGGTAAAGTGGTGAAATATTCTAAATATAGCATATGTATAGGGTAATGGACGTAGCATCAGTGACGTCTTTGCGGACTATCAATTTGATGCCAGCAGTTTGCCTTTTGGCTGTCACCATCTTGGTATTTTTGAGCCTGAAGTGACCATATTTGGACAAGAAGGCAGAGCTGGGGAGGATGACGCAGCTAAGCCAGTGTCTTGTATGGCTGCAATGGTGCTAAGCTAAACAGTAAAGAGGGAAAGGCGCAGATTTTCGACCATGATCCAGCAGAGTTTTGCCGGCGGGTAAACCTCTGGGCACTGGAACTGTTCATCTGCATATACGGCAGTATACTAAGCTGGTTGAAAAATAGTAGACTTTCCCTCAAGTGACCAGCTAAGGCTAGCGCTAGCTAGCTAGCTTTGGTTGACAAAGACATTTTAGTCAACCAAAATGTTGTAATCAACTTTGATGAAGTGAAAACACACAGTTAGAGGGTCTAAATTTAAGACCAAAACACGGACAACACCCCAAAACAAGTTCACAGCTATGTTAATGTACACAGTGCCATTGATGAGCATTGCAAAGCCTCTATCATGACTGACAGGTCATGATAGAGGCATCCCCCATAAAGCATCCCCTGCTTTATCGTCCGTTTTAAAATAAATGGGACCGTAATTTACAAATGGAACATCATGCTGTATTGAAGAAGACCTGAAAGTATTGATTGAGACCATGAATTTAAAATGAAAATCAAGTAAGAAGTAGGGTAATTTTCTTGTAGACTATGCAATCAGCCTTCTTTTTGGAGCCAGTGGAGTCACCCTGTTCTGGAAATTAGATAGAATGCACTTCTGCATTGGCTTCACTTTTCAGGCCCGGATGTTACTGCTTGGTCAAATATTCATCTTGTGAAAAATATTATTTCATGTTTGTCTAGGGGTGTGACGAGACACGAGATTGGGTTCACGAGAATGAGACGAGATTTTAACACTATTTTAAAGAAAACTTCAATTAAGAAATATGACTGGAAAAGTAGTCTTTACTCAGAGAACCAAGGTTACAACATAACCAAACGTTTCATTGCAGCAGTAAAAAAGGAAGTAGGCTGCTCTTGTATTGATTTATGACCATTTTAAGACGAGAGGAGAACATTTTTCTTTGTATCATTAAAAGTAAAGGTAGGTTTTGCTTTCTGCTTTCAACTCATTTAAAAGAAAGACAGAGAAAGAGAGTGATCTGCATGAGTCAGCGCCACACTGAGACGTGGGACGAGATCTCGTCACACCTCTGTTTGTCCCAATACTACCTTTTAAGCACATCTTCTGTTTTTCACCTAATGAAGCTTAGCGTAAGTTCAGCCAGGAAGACTATCTAATGTTTCTCACTCATTCACATTCACCTCACTCTCCCTCTCCCCTCATCAGCTGATGTAGGAATGTTTACTCTTTTAGTTAAACCAAGATTTAGCCACAATCTCTATCAGCCAATCACAATATTGCTGTCAATATTTAAATGTTCTCCTCTCCGTTGCTGTCAGCTCTCATGTCAGCGTGAATCGTCGCAACCCTCCTCCTCCTCCTCCTCGTTCACCTCCAGTTCATCATTTCCATTGCTAGGTCTAGCTCACCAGATCTCGCTCCCTGTTCTCATTCATTTAGATCTCAGCATCCTCTTCATTCATCACCACCAGTGTCTAGACTCCATCGGGGGTATCCTACAATACTAACGGCTTTATGATCCCCTTTAAAATATGATGATGTCACGATGGGGTCTAATCGCCAAAATATTTTTCTCATTTAACATTTTATTGTGCACACATCAATAAATAATTGTTTACTTATATTGAGATCTCTCCTGATTGAAAGAAACACTAAAAAAGTCATGTGAATGGCAGATCCTGTGATACTTTAAAACTTTTTTTTGAACAAAAATTGTCACGGCCTGTCCGTGACTCAGGCTGCTGTTTGTCCTTTTTTGGTCGTGTGTGTGTGTGTGGAGTGAATGAGTGGGCGTGGTTTTTTCCTCAGGGCACCTGGCTCTCCAGCGCAACTGCAGGCGATTTACTAATCAAGCTCCAGCACTAGTACTCCTGTGATCCAGGCAGCCAGCACCAGTTCGTTTCAGTCCGTCATGGGTAACTACTCTCGGTCTAACCTCGCTAGTTCAGTAGTTAACTTTGCTGCTATCTCAGTGTTTATCTCCTTCTTAACACGGTCGTATATCTATGTGCAGACGCTGGAGGTCTACCTGCTCTTCGTTTCCAGCCACGCCACCAGCCCTGAGTGTTTTTGAGCCTGCCGTGCCCACCTCCACTCCATTTGGATCCACCTACGTAAATTAACAAGATGTCTGTTCGGCTGAACTTACATTAAAGAACTGTTGTTAACTCACAACCATCTAGTCTGTGTTCGCTCTTGGGTCCACACCTCACCCTAACAAAAATGTTAACCTTTTTGACTGCATGAGAAACATTACATGAGGAAAGGCACAGACTTCAAAAACACTCCAACAATACATCCTCCTCAAACAATCCTTTTCATGTGTTGCCTAATAACACACATGTAGTTAATTAATGATGTAGATTATTTTCCACTTTGATAGATAATTTGCTGCAACTATGTCATTAGACAGTTTCTTTTCATCACTTTACATCAAGCTTTGAAGCAGTATCTTATTAATCTTATTTGGTATTTGAAATGAACAGATCGATGCAGCTGCCCTCATTGAGAGATACTGTATCAACGTGTTCAAGAGCATCCTTATCTCACAGTGCCTCTCAGTCATAAAAACCCTCAGTTAGAATCTAAGTTTGAATGTTAACATGTACACCTACACAGGTCTAAAACTTCAACCTTTCAAATTTTGAAAGAGAAGTGAAATTATCTTTGTGCACAGGCAGACAGCACAGGGAACTAATGCATGGCTCTCCTGTGCTGTGTGCAGATAACAGAGCAGGCCTACAGTATCTGCAATACACAGCACTCTGATAAGATTTCAGTGTGATTACCTCCTATCAGTCACCAATGATCAGCTGTTTGGACTGTCCAAGCAGACAAAAGACATATCATAATTTCTGAAGCCACTGCCTCTTCACAACAGTTTACATTTAGCAGAACAACTACGTAGCTGCTTTATGGGCGATGAAATAACTGCTGTTGCATCTGTTATGTTGACTTGCTTGGCTAGCAAAGACACTTGCAGGTTTTTAATACAGCACTTATTCAGCTGAGTAGATTAATTTACATATGGATTCCTGTAAAGAAATGCTGAAAAATAACTATTCTGTACAGCATGAGGTGGTTCCCTTGCAAAAGCTGCAGTTGCAGCTTTCTTTCAATCAATAGTAATGTGAAAGGGGTAATCGGACATTGATCAAAACAAGTACATTGTTAGACGTAAATGAACACACACATGAACTGCATTTTGAGAAGGAATCTTATCCAGAAGCACATTATCATTTGACCCAATTGGAGTGTTTTTCTGACCTACTTACGTATTGGGTTGATCCTCTAGGGTTTGGCCTTTTTGCACTTGTTAAGTGTGTACAATGGCATACTCCTTTGATGTGCAAGTATCGATTGTACTGATACAAGACTCTCGGCTGACCTATAGCATATTGATTCGAAAAGGCTGTCGGCATTCTGCCTCGTCTCCAAGTTGATAAAAACTCATTTCCAATGAGCTTGCAGAATAAACCTGACGCTCAGAGATGCATTATGGAAAATAATGAAACGTGTTAGTCTTAATGTTGAGACTCTTAATAGACTCTCATTTGTTATTTTCAGTATGGCATCACTGCTGCTGATCTATTCCACCCACACACACACACACACACACACACACACACTGTTTTGAGGGCTGCCATTGCAATTCCTGACGGGATAAACAGTGATATGTCGGATTAAAACCCTTCCTTTTCATTCAAAGGCCATAAGGTCGTTTCACATCAGCAGGTAATGGAGTTGACAGGGTTCATCTGAGCTGTGTTCTTACAGCCTGAGGGGTCCTGAGTGAGTCTGCCTCATCTCCAACCAGCAGCCAAAAACATCCTCACAGCTCGGTGGTTTGGAGATAAGTAGGACAACCGCTGGGTGAAATTCAATTGTTTATGCACACGAGGAAAGACGATGTGAATGTTGGCATGCTGTTTGCTGGTGCCAAAGTTTAGCATGTGTGTTATACTACTACTAAGTCTGCTGCTGATGTCTGTGGGACAGCTAATGTGACAAAAGGATGTGATTCAGAAGGCAAAGTTATGGCACTGTAATTATGGCAAAAATATGGCACTGTAAAGCACTCTCAACCTGTTAGAACAAGATGCGACGTGAAAAGAAATGTGTGCAAACAGCATTAGGAATTAATAAGATGAGTCTTCCTCAATAAAAATCTTTCAAATCTTTAAAAATAAAAAAATAAATAAAAAGATTTAAGCAGACTGCCTGCACTTTCAAGTGTATGTGGCACAGTGGGGAGTGGACATTCAGGGTTCAAATTAGAACCTGATGAGAGATTATAATGATGCTGCTCCATGGTTCAGTCCACATCCAGAGGGGCCACATATCCAATTAAAACAGTCTATCACTCTCTCTCTCTCTCTCTCTCTCTCTCTCTCTCTCTCTCTCTCTCTCGTTCAGTAAGGTAATCACTGAAACTGAAAACCCTGCATGTAAATTCAATTCAAGATAATACCTCTGGAGAGATGATTCACAATAACCCAGCAAATGTCATCTCTGCTCTATAATTGTCATTTTACTAGATGTAATCCATGACACTGCGCGTTTGATATCACAAATACCACCTTTAACTTCACACTATGCCGCATGGCCATTCAGAGACAGGATAGTGTTTAATCACAGGTAATTCCAACGTTTGTTGCGCTCCATTAACTCAACTCAAACGGCGATTGTAATTTGATGCTAATTGCTACTGCATCCGCCATTACCAAAAGCGTATATGTAATTCATGACATGAAAGGTTGCAGAATCAAAACAAGGCTCGATCTATGACTGACAGGCGGGAAAGGGCAGCCGAGCTAAGCTGATTGGTGGTACTATAAGAATGAGAGCTACTCTTTATTTCCTGACCTTTCGCCGCTTGCTTTCACACCCTCCCTCCTCTGTCAGTATCACTGATCAGCTGCACAGCTGTGTACAGGCCAGGTCTCGCAGCCAGTCCAAATGATCTCAACGCACAATCTGTCTATAATATTCCCAACCCTACGCCCTGCCTTTTCATCTTCACTCTAAGATAATGCATTGGATGTGGCAGAGCAGACACGCAGTGGACACTTCCTTTCATGAATATACTGTAGCTTTTACTGCATGTGCTGCAGTTGCAGAATAGGGAAAGGCAGCTTTGCACTTGCAGTATTTTGTTGGCTTATGCGCACGGGCAGGTATGTCACAGTGTCACAGAATATATGTTTCAGTGTTCATCTGAATGTGGTGAGTCACCCTTCATATTATTTATATGTATCTTGAATGAGTAATTAGTTTAAGCTATTATTTATGCGCCACGTTCACATGTTTTTTGCCCTTACGTTCATCATTCCATTTCTCAGACTCACTCTGTCCAAACAGCATCTCTGTTTAATTGAATGACCTGAAATAACCATTCTCACTGGCTGGGTTAAGATCAGTTTAACCCATGTTTTACACACTATAATTATACTCGACATGGTTTTGTTTGATGATTAGTCTGCAGGACTGCACCAAAATTTGAAATTAAATTGCAAAGCCTTCAAGTCGGATGAAACTATCTTCAATCAGATTTACTTCTGAGGTGGAAGAAAAACCTGAAAACCTAAAAAAGAAACCTTGGTTGAAAACGGAAAGTCTTTTTTTTTTTTTTTTCGATCTGAAAATGGCACAAAACCACCTGCTGAAAGTCAATTAACATAACTCTGACATAGAGCAACACAACACAGAGATACAAACAGCAAATTTAAATTTAGGGAACCTGCAGGCATTCAGATAAAGCTTGTGTCAGAAGCTGCACAATTTACCTGCAAATAGAAAAAGTACGGATAAAGCGAGACTTTTTTTACTTTAGGTAAGGGAGAAGCCAATATTTATTCAGAGTAATTTGAAATCTGACTTCTAGCTAAAAACTTCGGTAGTGCATTCCTCCAAAACTTTTTGGATACGTAATATTTTGTGTGGTGGCAAAAAATAGATATAGAAGTATCTACTGATGATACATTCACTCACCAAACATCACAACATACAGTACATAAAATATTCACTGTATATATGCCAAATATTATATTAATGTCTGATGATAATCAAGCTCTTAGTTTCCTATTAATATCTCAACCTTGCCGTTTGAGCGAACCACTATCTCTTTGATATAACACCTGTAATGGCTGCCATGACAGGGTTCATGCAGTGAAAGAGACGGGGCTCTTCGACTGTATCACACTTAAATGGCTAGCTGGACAGCAGAATAGGCTACCTTTTAAGTCTTGATTGCAGCCGTACGGCCCTCGCTGTGTTTTCATTGTGTGCACCCACTGTTATAAGACCAAAGTGCTCGTAAATGAGAGCCATTGTGTCATTGGGAGGTCTTTTCGGCTCCAGGGGAAATGGATTTTAGAGTCAGTCCTTATTTGAGTGTGGGCACCCAACGGGCTCTTGTTTTGTCCCAGAAATGAGCAGAAATTTCATCTATTTCATCTGACCAGCAACTTGACCTGTGTTAATTAAGAGAAACAGGTCAGTCCCGATTTACACAACCTCTTTGAGCCAAACTTGTCGTCAAAAGGTATTCATAACCCTGATCTGTTGAGAGCGCTGCCTCGAGCACTTGCCAGATGATTTAACCACATTGGCTAATTGATTCGTACTATGTAGAAGGGAAGGAAAACTGTATCTAAGATCAAACATCAAATAACATCAGCCTTTAATGTAGTCTGGCAAATGTACTTAGGGCCTCTGTGTCTATTTATTCTCTTTCAAATGTGTGAATAGAGGATTTGGATTTAAAAACCTTTTGTCACAAAAGTAAAACATTTAACACTCTAAACTAATTAAGCTATGCATTTGCATTTACGTAAAGGCTCACAGAGTATAGTAGTATCTGAGCTGTGATGGTAATATCCTCTGGCTGGTTTTCTGTTGATATAAAAAGAAGCCAAACTTTGCGGTGACTGTTAAAAGACCCTTTTACTTAAATAAGGCACATTCTAGAAAGGTCACAAAATCATAGGAGCATGGCTTTGCGGGGCTGACTTATCTTAAAATATTCACTTTGACAAGTGTTGCTGTCCCATGGGTAACACTTCATGGCATGATAAAGTAACTAAACAGATTTGCCATGTGCCTGACTGTCTTGTCCAGCGGACTGTGTGAAAAGCCTGTATGTGACATGTGCTCCTTGTTGGGGCCAAGAGGGAAGGTTTTGGATTCACCATGAATTTATGTTCACACAGATGATCAGTGTCAGGAACAGAGGCGGGTTTCTTTTGTTGTAGAAAGCAGCTGATTGCTGGTTGTTGCTCCTCTCTGTTCCATTTGGAAATGTTAATCTTGAAGAGATTATGAGCTGGGTTGTTAACGTCAGAATTACAGGCAGACACACACCACATGTCAGCCTGAACCTGCAGACTGACTGAACCTGATAAATCTGTGATGCTGCTGTAGTGTGAAATCCTTGAAACTCCTCTACTAGGCATTTTCTATATCATCAATTGAAGAGAAGTTGAGTCTGACCTCTTGCATTAGTAAAACCGAAAACTGAAAATGCATGATGCAAAGGTTGTTTCTCTAAGTTTAGAGAAAATGTGAACGTTTGTTGATACAATGTTCTTACCCAAAGCTGATGATAATCTAACACATTGTGTATCACTGTGGCTAATTTAATATGTAGCGTAAATGCATTCATTAATTAGTTACGGTGACCGACCAGGGCAAACGCTACAACGAACCAAAAAAAATCCATTAGGAGTCTATGGGAGAAATGTGCTGCTGCAGCTTCAGAATGCCAATTAAAAAACACATATGAAAAATCCAAAACATGTACAACAACGGAAACGTGCTGCAAGTGACAACACGGAAAGCCCAAACAAATATATTAACAGCAAACAGCTGCAAATACAGAAACAATCCAACAGTGAAAAAGTACAAGTGCGAGTCTCTCTCATTTTAACTCCAGCAGTGTCTTTCCTGCTTCTATTAGCCTACTGCATTAATGGGGGTTGACTTAATAGCTCCTAGAGCCATAGAGCTGTGTAACATTGTGATCAAATATATAAATCTAAATAGGTAAAGTTTAACTAATATATACATATAGGCCTATATATACACAGATAAATAAAGATAACTTAAAATAAAAATAGAAAAAGATAAATAAAAATGTGTGAGAACTGTGTAAACAGTACAACATTTTCGATGTATTGCTTGGTGTCTGTTCTTTATCTATGTACAGTGTGTCTCTGTACAGAGATCAGTACAGAGCAGATGGTCAGTGCAGGAAGCAAATTTACGACTCCTCCTATGGCCACGCCAAGACCCGCCCTTCAATAGCATTTATTGGCCAGGCGTCCATGCTCACGCAAGGCAACGTACGGTAACCCGATTTGTTCAGGTCCTATCCCCTGACCAATCGGCTATCCTAACCTTAACCACTCGAGGTCAAATGCCTAACCCCAACTAATCGAGCTGCCTCGTAGGGCGGGTCTTGGTGTGGCCATAGTAGCCTTCGTAAATTTGTGTGCAGGAATACTCAGATGATTGACAACTTGCTCTCTCTCTGTCTCTTGCTAGAGGCCTGGAGATCTTTCATTGTGTTGACTGGATATTCATAGTTTTTCAAGTTTTTTACTTTGCGTTATTTCTGTATTTGCAGCCCGTTTCTTCCATTGGAAGTGTTTTGGGCCATTGTAGAGCGTTTTCCCTGGCCGGCCGCTGTAATTAATACCAAAATATGTACCGATAATTAATAATCCTTAAAAGACTACAAAAATACATGTATCCTGAACACGTGAAATGGTACAAAAGATAATGGATTGATTGCACTCAAATTCCAGTTTAAAGCTAGTTTGCTTTTGTCTACCCCCTTTGGCAGTGAGAGCAATTACACAAACACTGTTGAGGTGCCTAAAACATAAGCAGTGGGATTCATAATAACGCTGTGCCACTGTGGTCTCTCCCCCGCTTCCTGCCTGTCATGGTATTGATTAATACAGGTAAAATTATATAGAGTGTAACCAATCAGGGAGCATAAATAAGCAGCTACGCTGAGTGAGCAAGGTTTGTTGACGGGACTTTGTATACTGATCATGTAACGACGTTGTTGTGGAGTTAATAAACTACTCGTTCTGAGTACAAATGATCTGTACTGGCATCCTTCTGGGCCGCCAGTGCGGGAATGTCTCCACAGATACCAGACAGCACAACTCCAGTATACTGAGAAATACAGAGAGCTTTCCCAGGCACTGATAAGCTTAATCAGCATTGTGTGAACTCGTTTGGCAAGGGATTGAATGTAACAGACGTTCATTTATATGTAAAAGTGCTGCACTCTAGCTTTAATATTAAATAACATAATGTAACTTGCGTTAAATCCACCTCAGGGCACCACCCTTCGAAAAGGGGAAAATTACAGCAAATTAGTTTAGGCTCCTTTCTGAAGATTGCTACTGCTCTTGACTTCATACACACAAAACCATATAATCAAGTTCTTCATGAAACGACTACTACTAGGAAAACTACTAACACTACACAAACACACACATACAACTAATAACTATTAAACAGACAGACAACATGGTGCATAATAGGTTGATATATTAGTCTTTGGATATTAGACTCCATGTCAGTGTTAAATTATTAGCAGTAAAGAGGCCGTGGATTAGAGATTAGATTCTCTGCCCGAGCCCGAACCGGACCCAACCCGACCCCCCGGGCTGGGCCGATATTTTACGCCGCTATGATCGGGCCGGGCCGAGCCCTTGATCAAGCATTTGTGTTTTTTAATCATTACTTTATTAGCCTTATTCGGTGGGGAGAAAGCTATGCCTCTCCAGCTTCTCCTGTAGCTCTGGGTATATGTCCTGCACTGACTTGAGTGTGAGATAAACTGTGCTACATTGTGTCTCCCCCATCTGCAGCACTGTTGTCGGCCAGCACTGTTGTCGGCCAGTGCGTCAGCATGCAGACTGTGGCGAAGGACTATATAGTATTAATTAGGTGATCAAGACAAGAAAGTCTCCTATATGGTTCCAGGGCTTTGATTATGTTGCTGCCTTGATCTGTTATATGATCTGTTATATTGATCAGCCGAATAGTGTGGTAAACGTAAAAAAAAAAAGCTAGGGTTGAGCTTTTTTTTGTTGCGATCCATTCCATTCTGAATAAACAAACAACGCAGTTTACATGCTTTGTCTTTGTTGCATTATTCAATAAGATAATTCTGAACAGATTACTTCAGTTCAAACAACTCTGAATTGTACTTGAGAACATCAGTTATAACGGTCCTCGGACACAACGTGCACGGGCTCGGGTATGGTTGGGCTTGATTTTTTTTGGGCCTGATCTAAGCTCTACCATGGATATATAGGAATATCCGTTGATGGAGTCTAGACACTGCTGGAGGTGATGAAGGGATAAAGGAAGCCTGAAGATCTGGATGTGATGTGAAGCGGGGCTACTGATGGAGGAACCCTGGGTGATGGGAATGATGAGAACTGGAGGTGAATGGGGTGGAGGAGGGTTGCATGCTGTAAAAGAGTCTGCATTTTGCCTGAAATGCAGACTCCAGAGACCCAGACTTGAGTAAAAGTACAAATGCTCTATTAAAGAAGTGACTTAAGTAGAAGTAGAAGTGCTCTTTAAGCACCACACTTAAGTGGAAGTACTTAAGTATTCAACATTTATTGTACTTAAGTATTGCAAGTAGTTTATTTTAAAATGTACTACTCAAGTACTGAAAGTAAAAGTACAAGTATTGTGTTATAGGGCCCTATCTTGCACTCAGCGCAATTGCCTTTATACATCGACGCATGTATCATTCCTATTTTGCACCCGACGCACAGCAGACTTTTCCCTCCACAGACGCACGTCGGTAAATTAGGGAATGTATTTGCGCTCCCGGGGGCGGTTGAGCGAAAAGAGGAGGCGTGTTCCGGCGCAAACGTTCCCTGGTGCTATTTTGCAGTTTCAGAAAACAATTCCGCCACTGACCAGGAAAAACCTGGTCTAGTCTAAAGTCAGTAGCGCGTTATTCAGATGCTATTTTAGGGACGAATGCTTGGCCATAATGTAGCGTGTGCACAACGCGCATACACTTCTCTCATCTACAGCAGTTCCCATTTTTTAAAACCATACATAATTACAAAGAAAAATATTACTGAAAATGCGCTTCAGGTGTTTGGATAGATCAGGAGGCATTTTACAGTACAGTCCTCAAAAAGTCGCAGCATTCTTTGTTGTTTGTTGTGTTTTACACAACATTTCCATGAATCATGGATGTGTTGATGACATAAATGAGGAAATATTAGAGGAATTAGGGAGACGTGATGTTGAACTACGGTGGGATTGGACACTCCGACGGAATCTGGTCCGGGAGTGGCAATGCGCGATGCGCTCCTGATGGAGCGGGTGGACGGAGATGGAGTGGGGGGAGGAGGAAGGGGCACAACAGGAGTAGGTGGTGCGTTTGGAGGCCCACGCTCCATGGCTGCAGCAATCCTCTCCAGACTTGAGGAGATGCGCCCAAGAGGCCGCAGCAACATCGCCACCTGGCCAAGACGGGCATTTATTACTTTGCCGCATCCTGGACAGCTCCCGCTGGCGTGCGCCAGGCAAGTCCGCCATCATAATAGCAATCTGCCATGGAACAAGTGCGCCTGCTCTTAAAGGGAATGAGAGATGACGCTCTGATTGGTTATATTCACGTTACGCCCAAACCACACCTAGCTACTTCAGACCAACCCATTTAAGATTTGCGTCGGGCGCAAGACTCATTTATCCCGCCGGTATAATAGCAACAGCGCCCGAGATCCGCCCACAAAGATACTTGCGTTCTGCGTTTCACACTTGCGTTTCAGATCGTTAAAATAGGGTCCATATACTTATTAAAGAAAGCAGTCAAAAGTTTGAATATCATATTGTTTATATTTTTTCAAATTTTTTTGTTTACTTCTTTAAAAATAAAAAGGAAACTTGTTTTGGGGAGAATAAAACTACTCTGGGCTGAGATTTCCTAGTAACCTTACCAAAAAGGCTCAGGATGCTGCAAATGCTGGTATAATATGAAAATGGCTGGTGGATTTTAAACAAAAAATAATAATTAATTGAATGAATCAAATTTGAACATATGTGTCAGTGGCTTGTTGATCTTTACATTGTTAGTTTATTTCCTAACCTGGCCTGGGACACACATTCATACGGTTTGATAAAGTACTTATTGGACTTTAACTTATCATTGCACAGGTCATTGTGTTGTCTCATCTCCGGTTTTTCCTGCATGCGTGTGTGCGTGCGTGCGTGCGTGCGTGCGGTGGGGGGGAACGGAGCAGCAGCCCCGCCCGCTGCAGAGAGCCGACAGGATTGAAACAGCAGCACCTTTCAGCGACTTTAGAGTGAAAAAACGTTACAGCGTACATTGATGTTAAAATGTATACAGGTTGGCAGGACGGTCTGAACTGTTTTGCACGGTCTTTCGCTGTACGTTTTGTTGGTAAATGTGAGATGTTCGAGTCACACACGTCTCGTCTTCATATCAGAAACAAGGAAATTAATTCACTCCCGCTTGGTCATTGGCTCTCAGAGTCACTAACTGACTGCTGGGATTGGTTGAAGTCACGGGAAACTCCGGTTATTGGTCAAATTTGCGGAAACGTTGCGGTGATTGGTCAAAATTGCGAGTTGCACCAAATTCACTGTGATTGGTTGCAACGAGTAACAATGCAGCACATAAAAAATTTATCGGAGTAAAAGTATTAAACTCATCGAAAATATGCACTCAAGTAAAAGTGGAAGTAGGAGGAAAAAATAATACTCCAGTAGAGTTCAGATACAGCCTTTTAGTTTACATCTCTGCTGAAATGACAACTGACCGCAGCTAAGAGTAGAACAGATTTCAAGTTTGAATGCAACAACGTGATAGCTCACAGAGATTGGGCAAAATCTGCTTGGTTTAACTGAAAGAGTAAACACACGGTGCAGGTGATTAGGTTGGGAGAGAGAGAAATGTGAAGCATAGTAGTCTTCCTGAATGAACTTACACTGAGCTTCATTTAAATTGCATTTGTTCTTGTCCTTTGTTCTCAAAGTGCTGTGTGTGACTAAGCAGGCCCCTTCCTGGAATAATTTGAGGTCCATCCTGTCAAAAATTGGGGATTTTTCACCGACCCGTCCATCCGTGTCCTTCAACCTTTGCAGGCCGTTTCCTGCCCCAGAGATAAAAGTTTAAGTCAACAATATTCGCTACAACATGCAACTAATTCCTGTTGTTTATATCCACATGGGTTGTGCTTTACATTTCTATTACCATTGTACAGTAATGTTGCTACCAAGAGTGTACATTTAGTTTCAGACGTGCAGTTTCATTCTATAATCCTATGTAAATTGCTGCATTAGTAATCCACTAGTAATGATGTTCCACTTCGGGGATTGCTCCAGTGCTGCAGGAAATTCCACCGGATGCATATCTTTTCGCAGAGTAGTTTTGCATGTATTCCTTTCAGGCTGCTTACGGCCGCAACAATTTCCACCAGTCAGGGTTAAGGCTGTATGTTATAGCCTGAGAAGCAAAACCCAGGGACAAAAAAACATCTGAAGGTGTTTTGGCTGGACCTCGCAGGAGGGCCAGCCCTATGAACGCAGAAGTCTGTCGGTGGGTGAGTGAGTGAGTGAGTGAGTGAGTGAGTGAGTGAGTGAGTGAGTGAGTGAGTGAGTGAGTGAGTGAGTGAGTGAGTGAGTGAGTGAGTGAGTGAGTGAGTGAGTGAGTGATGAAGTAACACCATTGGTCGAAGTGAGTGATTACGTCGGTGGAGTTGGAGCTTCCCCATTGTTTCTGTTTTTGTTTCAAAATGAGTCGGTATGCACAGCCAGCTGGTTTGTCCCCGCTGTCGCAGATCAATCAGCTGATTTATTTCTTAATAGCGGTTGTTGTTGCTGTCGCCGCTGTGACACAACACACAAAGTGTGTGTGCGTGTAAGTTAAGTTAAAACTCAGATCAGATAAACTACTCAAATAACAGGAAATAGTACACATGAAGAAATTAAATATCGACTTTAAAATAGAACCATCTACAAGTAGCGCAAAGAAACGATGCCAGTGGGACTAAAGTTTCACTCTCAGTTTCCGGCGGAGATATTAACGTTGTTGCACCAAAGAGAGCAGGAGAAGAAATAAGTAAATGTACAGTGAAAGTTTCAGTTTGACCATGAATAAATGCTGCAGCTCCTCAAGTCCATCATTTGAGGGTGGGCTGCAATCTCTCGGTCCAGTCTGTTTAACAAAGTAAAAATAATTACACAATAACACTTGAGATGAGTAATCCAGAACAATGCATTTGTTGAAAATAGCATTATATTGTTTTGAATTCATTAAATCAAAGCAGTCCCCAAGTCATGTGGAATGCTACTTCAGTACCCAACAAACAAATATTACTGGGACCCATACAGATGAACATTTCATATATTCACATTGATAGACACTACCACCGACTATACACTTTGGCCATTTGGTCCTTGTCTTGTTATCCATTTAGAGCTTTTCCAATCTGGTCTTCAAAACAAAAGTGAGGGGGACATGCCCCCCACCACCACCACCAGTGGAAATTGTACCCTTGGTTACAGCAAATTTCTTCAGCCATTACTCTGTTTTGTCTTCTGTATATCATTTTCTTCTGCGTCTCTTTCAATTAACCTGACAAAACATCCTTGTGCACCCAAAAAATAAAGCAATTTTGATTCTGATTAGATATCATTATAGTTTGTCAAAAGTGTACTGCTTCATCAGTATCACATCTAACGTAGTGTGTAGTATTGGATTTAAAGTCATTGTATTGCAACCTTGATACTGGAAGGACAAACTGTGCAAAGGCTACAGAGCATAGTGTGTTAGTTGCTTTTTGGACTTTTTTTTTTATTGTGTGAACACAACCTCAGTGCCTGAAAACACAAAAGCCGCTCATGTAGACACTTTCAGGGTTGAGACTGTGATCAGACATGAAGGGTAATGCTATCTAATGCTAATGTTATCCAGGTTTGGATGCGCTGTGTGAAAAGGAAGGTGACTGAAGTGGTGGAAGAGCAGCAGCAGCAGCAGCAGCAGCAACTGAGCAGGAGAAGAAGTGACCTGAACTTAAACAGGATGGAGCCAATCCCCCGAGGAGTAAACATTCAGTAAAAGCATGAGCAGCCCATATCTGTGGAGTAAATGGGCAGTAGAGTGGAGCATGTTCTTCCCTAACAGGGCCAAGGTACACTGCCAGGGGATCTGAACTTGTAATTCCCTGTCGCTGTTGCTTGACTCATCAGCGAGTGCACCGACAACTTTTTTGCCAGAAAATAAGGCCATGACTCTGCTAGGGATATCCATTTTCAAGATTAAAAATGTGACTGTAACATTACAGTAATATGAGGATAGGTATTTTATCTCTGGCAACTAGGCTCAGTGATATTAAAAAGGAGAACAAGTGAAATTAGACTGAAATAATGTCAGATCCTCTTAATATCACAGCCACAGGCTATTTATTGGTAATTTTTACTGCTAACTTGGCATTATAGCTTGTGTACTTTAACCTGTCATCATTACAAATTTGCTCCACTGAAACTAAAATAAACTTTTTATTGAGCAACTTGATTCATTATTAAACCCTTTTCTTAGGTGTACGCTGGGGAGCTGCCTTGTTGTTGCTGTTGTTGTTATTTATTTGACACTGCATGTTTGAGTTATTGCCCTGCGTTAATTCTTCTAAAGAGTGGGAATAAAAAGGTATGCACCCTTTTAATAATTGCAATCCTCTCAGGCAAGCTGAGGGCAGCCATCTGTGAATGGATGAAGAAATAATGGCATCGTTGAAGAGCTGCTTGGGGGGAACCAAACACATTTATTTGTGTGAAGTTCCATGTTTTGAAAAGCAGAAATGTATCGGGACCTTTCTCATGTGTGCTTCTGTTTGACATTTTTGGTAACAAGAGGAAGCAGGTATGATGTTTTGTTGAAAAATAGTAGTTCATCTATTTCAGAGGGTTGAATACAGTCAGTGAAACCAACCAGCAGGATGTTGCCTGTGTGTAATGATGAAACTGTCTCTCTGGTTTTTTGGAGCAGGAGAATTTCCACCTGCCTTCTACGTGACACTGACAGTACCAATCCCACCTTATCTGTCCTCTTTTCCTTTGCTCTTCCCCCAGTCACCCCCTTTTTTCCACACACCTTCCCCCTTCATCACCCCTGTCTGCGCCACTTTCAAAACCCTGCTGTGATAAGCGCGATGAATTAAAATGATTTCTTTTTAATTACTTTCCACATTAAGTGCAATCCGACGCGCATGCATTATATATGTATTCCACTCTGTATGAGGATTAAACCGTTGTAGGTGAACCTTGCCTGAGGGCAATATACACAAATGCAATTAAAATAATTTCAGTGTGGAAAAAAGTCAGAAAACAATCCTCTACTCCATGTGAGGATGTGAAGTTCATTATTCTACAAATAATGAGTAGAAAATCACTTCGCTTTAATTAGAGTGAAGCTTGTTTTGTACCTGTGCGTTCAAGTGTCCTAAAAGAGATATAAGCCAGCTGAGAACACCGTGATGCTCCACAGTTACTGCAGCAGCAGCATATGGAAACATTTGGCCATCTTGTTTCATATTTCATTTTATGATAAATTAGCATGCACGTCGTTTTCCCCATTTCCTCTGAGGAAGGAGCTGACTGTGGTACTTAACAAGAATCACCTGCATAGCTTACAGTGTTCACTGCGTATCAGGCTCGTACTGTGTGCTGAATTCCTGTTGCTAAATCACATGTCCTTTATATCTTTACAGCGCAGATCAATAATATATCTTTGGCTCTCAAGAGACTGTCATACAAATAGATAAGAAAGTAAATGAAACAGAGACCAATTACAGCAGGCAGGTCTTATGTCTGTTGAGAGGTCAGTAAGCTGACCTACACACACCTGCCACTCCAGGCCCACGCTACCTCGCTGGAGCTCAAGCTGCACTTCAAAGGCGCACTACTTGAACTTGAAAACTTGATTTGCCCATCCTCAACCTGATAGAAATTTGTGTCTTTCAAAACCTGAAGGGAAGAGAGTCAATCCTTGATGACCCAAAATGGGATACCATGAATTTACCCTACCCTCTCTGTCATGCTCTGTTTACAGAGGAAAGACACAAAAAGAACCTGATGTGTATGGATTTTCTTTTAACGGTAATAAGACTGTCAGGGGGGCTGTACAGCTTGTGTGAGGATTTGGAGCCACAGACAGCGGTAATTGAAACTGACAGCGGGTTGAGCACAATGACTCTGTGGATAACAACAATCATAACCCCCATAATTATCACAGCAGCACTGCATGCAGACAAAGTTCTTAGGTAAACAAAATTACCCAGCTGACACCGACCATCTTATTTCCCCATCCTCATTGATTGTCGAAGCTTTCCTGGCGTGGGGCCCCTGAGCCTTGGTGCCATACGGAGGCACCCAAAAGCTCTGTGCCAAGGGTGTTGCATGTTTCGGAGCCCCTTTATCTTCAAACCCCTCTGGCCAGCAGTTTCACTCAGGTATTCAAGCGTGCATTTGTGTGTTGACAGATGCTTCATCTATGGTACAGTAGTTAGAGTTGGGTTCAGTCAGTAACAAAAGTCGCAAAATGAATTTCAGTGTCACAACTATTTACGTTATGTTTGCTATTTGTTTTAAAGGTGCACATTTTATTTCCAAAGATGTTACTTTATTATTTTGTTTGATTTCTTTTTTAATAAAAATTCATGACCTTGGAAATACTTTGTCTGCAATCTCAGTGGATTTGAATTTAGACATTGTTTAATGAGGTTTTGTAGAACAGGTGGATTTTCAGATTTTTTTATTCTAAAAACTAATTTTCAAGTGTCTGTCTGCTATGGTTTTGTAAAATCAGTCATTTTCTTGACAGTTTAGTCATACTTTGTTTTAATACACAAAGGTGTTCCTGAAGGGATTTATAATTTTTGGGCAAAGACAATAGTTTACCCACATGTTTATGATTTAGGCATTCAGTCACATCAACGATTGTCACTAACTTGAACTTGAACTGATATACGGTACTAGCACATTTTTATCACATTGCCAATCAAAATAATATAAAAACACTCAAAAAATTTTAATTTGTTAATGCTTTCTCTCCTTGTAAATTTTTTTCTGTTTGCTAATGCTAATTGCAAATTTACAATGTAATTTCTTACATTAGATTGGACTTATCTACTGTCATCTAAATACAGTAACTTAAGCTACTAATTATATCATTATTTTTGCTAACAAACAATAGCACGAGCTGTGTAGTTAACATTAGCAAGCTAGCTGTCTAGCATTGTAGCTAGTGGTGAAAATCAGCAAATCATTTTCAACATTTGTATCTGAATGTTTCAGAAAAGATCATATTTTTTGTTTAAAAACTTTAAGACTGAGCAGATAAGTGACGCAGTAAAGACGCAGAACTGGATTGGTTCTCTTGTGAGCATGCTGATCACTGATTGGTGCTTTGCAGGTGGAAGAACAACTTTGGAGATAAAACCTTTTCTTTTCTTTTGTACTGTACATACATACTGTACAACATTTTTTTCAAATGTTAGGGTCATTCATAACAGTCTAAATAGACCTACACACAATGTTTTTCTAACATGAATTGCATCTTTAATATGCAAAGTCATCTGGTTGGTCAGTAATTATAGTTGTTGCTCGTTTCATTCAAAGCAAACGCGTCACCATTTATAAAGAGGAGACTTTTTACAGCAAATTAATTCATTTGAAGGATGGACTGTAAAGGAGTCAGCCATGCCTGCCTACCATTATGTCAAATATACACACAGCCCTTATAAGAAGAAAACTATCTTTTTTTGTCTCCATATTTCACTTTCAATTAATTTCTCGTTTTCATGAAGTCAAAACCTAATTGCATGTGAGTCAGAGCAAACATCTGCCCTCATCATTTTCAATAAGTGGAAGCTGTCATGCATGTAATCAGAAAATCATGTGCTGTCAGTCATATTCTATTATAGACAATGCAGCTCAATTTTTGTCAAGATGTGTGATGTTTTTGAACATTTCCCTGTGTGAGCAGATGGAAAAACTTCCTGATTTTTGTTTCTTGTATCAACAGCTGCAATGCCCTTGTAGCAATTGCAAGAAAAAATATCAAGATTTATTTTTATTTTTTTCATGTTTATCTCTGTTTTGTCTTTTTATTCAATCATATATTAGCTCTACCATTTCAGTTTTTCTAAAGATATGAAAATCCGCAAAAAGACTTGCATATTACTCTGACTAGCAACAGTGTTTAGCAGGAAACAAAGTTAGCAGCCTCACAGCTTGGTGCTGATAGATGAAAGAGGTGGTGTAGTGTTATTATGGCTGGAGTGTACTCAAAGGAAGGCAATAGATGGCCACTCCTGGGTCAACTCTGTTCACTCCGCCCCAGGGAGAAATCTCCAGCTAAAGTATCACCTGCTTTGATAATGGGATGGTTGTAGAGTTTTTGCCTCTTGCCACACACACACACACACACACACACACACACACACACACACACACACACTAACTAATAACTGCTAAACAGACAGACAACATGGTGCATAATAGGTTGATATGTTGCATTCATATAATTATCATATGTGCATGTGTGTACATTATTCTGCTTGTACACAAAAACCTACATTAAAACATTCAATCAGACAATCAGAGTGTCACACATTTAATCTGCATAATAACTGCAGTGCATTATGCAGATGGAGTAAAATTCTGAAGACGTGGTAGTTAAATTTCCTGAGTCAGTGAAGTTGACTGCAGGGCAAAAATCAAGCCAGTAAGTAATTCCAAGTTCTTCTAGTTTCTTACTACTGTGCTTGGTGACAGACATCCAGCTCCCAAACAGCCCCCCCACCGCTTCTTTCTGGCTCTCATTAGCCAGAGCAGGGGTGTAGACAAATGGTGAGAAATGAAATGGATATGCTTTAAAGTCTCCGTAATGGGTTCATGCGATGCCATGAACACAGCTAATTAAGTTCAGGGGAGTTCTCATCACAGACAGTCGTACGGTTGTGTATGTTTTTATCAAGGGCATTTATTATGCAGCTCCGACGAGGTCTGGGCTGCTGTGCTTCACCAGAGTGAGAAAAAGGGTTTCGCCCCTTGCATGCCCAGAATCATTATCTTCTACCTACAGTGTTACCAATTTTCTCCATGTGTTGCTTAGGCTTTCCTTGGCTGCTAAACAGCCATAATGCATGATTAAATATCTTTGTTGACTAGCCTATATTTTCTCCAATAAGTTGAGTTGTAAGCGGATAAGGCTGCACATTATACTGAACAGCAGCCATTGTCCCCAGATAACCTGTGAGCTCATCTGTAATGCGTAATGTTTGTTCAGACAAAGACATTGGCTGTTATTAGTTTAAAAAAATGGCCCAGTGGTCATTTAGGAAAACGCTCCCTTAAAATGCTTAATAGTTCAGGTGACTAACAGCCCAAACTCGCAATCATTGGACCATACATCCATAATTTCTGATTGCCTTAATGAGACTTTAACACCATGGAGAATACTGCAGAGGCATTTTAAATTTGGACTCATCTCAGGGTCCATCATTTAGTAAATGTTCCAAAAGTTCGCAGTGAAAACAGAAGAGGTTAATGTCATTGCTAGATGCTGCAGTTATTTACTTGCCTTTAATTATTTAAAATGGGTATAAAATAACACTTGCTGACAGCACAATAACTACATTGAACTGAACTGTAAAACTGTAAATGTTGCAGTTAATAGTAGTGGTGCGTCCAAATAAGAAACAGTAAGTAAATCACTTGCACATAAACCAAAATCATTTATATTCAAGCCAAAGTTAATGCTGGTACACACTTGGCTGCAGATCAGATGTTAACTGTGTTGAAATCCAATCACAAATATTTTTGTGAATTTGTAAAATAAACTTTGTAGATACAATACACGGTAGATATCTTTATTTTAAATATGACTGGAGGAACTGGGATCATTGGCGTTCCAAACAGGTAGTTTTGTTTACCATTTACACAATTTAATCAACCAATATCTGGGTTGGTGTAAGACATTATGTGCACGGTTGGAGCCTTTACATCTATTCAAGCAGTAAGGTGTGAGTTAATTGTTTAAATATTAATTTTTGTAGCCCTTTAATGTTTAAGTAGGTAGCAGCAAGCACATAAGTATGTTAATTTGCTTTCATGGTGAGAGTTAGATAAGAAGATCAATAGCACTCTGTAAGGTAAATATGTAGCTGGAGCCAGCAGCCGGTTAGCTAGATAGGAGGTGATAGGATAGAAGAGGTGCTGGTAAGCGGATTTGGAACCTTAGGAAACAGTCCCCCCCCCTGTTTCCAGTCTTTACGCTAAGCTATGCTAAATACAGTAGCTTTATATTCCCTGTACAGACATGGGATTGGTATGGATCTATAAACTATTGCTTCTTCATCTTAGCTCTGCTAATTGCTTTTGGAATACATTATACATAATCAGTTATATAGTGTAAGATTCTGAGGGACCTAAGAACTAAATATGAATAAAATAGAATGTATAAAGGGTAGGTGTAATAAGCAAATGCTTCAACCTACACCTTTTCGGTCAGTATTAGTTAGAAACAAGTTAAGATGACACTGTATGAATTAAGGTGACACTTTGTTTTTGTTCTTTTACCATTTATGTTATGTATGTGATGTTGTGTATTTATGTGATCGAAATAAACTAAACTAAAACTAAGCTTATATTTACTTTTATTGGCATAAGAATACAGATGAAACATCTGCACCTTAATGAGGGGAGGCTACTGATCAGGATGAAGCCTTTGTTTTTTTTCAAATAAGCAGGCCTCAGTTATATAAAGGTTTGTTATATTAAGACACAACACATTAAAACAATACATCATACAGCTACCATCCAGAATGTGTCTAAAACGTCACTTCTATTATTACACTTATCAGTTTAACACAGATTATCACAGATACAATGTTTTGCTATCTTGTAGCTTTCAGTCTCCTGGTGATAAGTATCAGAGTGATTTATTTTCATGTTCACAATCAAGGATCGTTATACTGTCTAATCTCACGCTCTAAGAAGAAAAGCTAGATGAAGATCTGGGAGATTTTCACTTCCAGACAGTTTTCAAATCAACCATTAAGATCTCCGTCTTCGGTAATCCTTTGAATGTCATTCACTTCTGATTTTTAACACTATACTGAGCTAAGAGGAAACGCAGCAGGAATGGCTGGGCTCTGTGTGTGCATTTGTGAGATTTTGAGTCAGCCATGTGCAGTGCTTAGAGGAGTTGTAATAGAGGGAAGTACAGTCTGCACTTACAAATCAGGCGGTATGGTAGCCGTGTACGGTACATTCACATACCAGGAAGTAGCTCAGTGATTTTCTAACTGAACCGACTGAGTCAACACATGAATTAAATATTTTGCTTAGCAATTCTCTTGGTTGCAACAACACTCTGCTACCACAGCACTTTAAACCCTCTCTTTTTGTTATTAAGGTCAAGTTCTTGAAGTCAGCACTCACTCTGAGCACCTAGAAAGAACATTTGTTCTCAAAAGGGATTTGAGTTAATCTGACGAGCATCCGTTGATACAAAGTTATTGTTTATTTTTTGGCATTTTAGGCCTTTATTAGATAGGATGGCTTAGACATGAAGGGGGAGAGAGAGGGGGAGCGACATGCAGCAAAGGGCCACGGGTCGGAATTGAACCTGTAGCCACTGCGAGGACTGAGCCTCTTTACATGCAGCCCACGCTCTACCAGGTGAGCTATCCAGGTGTCCCGCAAAGTTATTGTTTCAAAAAATAAAGCTTTCATTAGCTCACATCGTAAGTCCAGTATATTACTCAATATCTTCAACAGCTCATTTTACCGTTTCTTCTTCTGTCTAACATGTATTACAATCAGTATTTACTCACCGGTGGTGGAATGTAACATATGTAAGTACATTTACTCAAATTCTATAGTTAAGTACAATTATACAGATTCTTGTCAATGGTAGGTTGCCCCCTCTGGATATGTCAATGGTAGGTTGCCCCCTCTGGATATATACCCACTAAAGCTGTCCCATTCTTCTATATCAGTTTTCCAGCTCAATCTTCCCAGCATTTTTTCACATGCAACATATTCCATCATTTGTTCCGTCCACATTTTCAGTGTAGGAGTTTGAGGCTCTTTCCAACATTTTAGAATCAACCGGGCACACATTATCAAGCCAGTTGTTAATACTCTAAATGCAAAATAAATGTACTCAACTGCGGTGTATGTGTATTGGTATTTATTATAGGAAAGCCTGCTGAACGTACTTATAAGATAAATGTTTGTTTTTTACATCTATTGTTGCTTATTAGTTATTAATTTTTTATTATTAACTGAGTAATTTCACTGTCTCTATATTACTACTACTATGTATGAATGCTATCTATAACGTAAAAGTAAAAAAAATTAGAATAAATGTCTAATCAAGAATTAAAGTGTCAACTATTTTGGAATTGCATGGTGATCATTAGTGAAACATTTCCACCCAAAATTCATGTTTTCAAATGTGCCTAATAATGTTCACGATAGTTTACAAATATCTCTTTAATATCATCCCATTGTCCATATTTAAAATATATTAGGATATGATAGGATTAATACGAGTCCCGTTTGTGACTTGTGCTTTAACAGAGCCTACTGTGCTTTGAAGCCTTGGCGGCAATACAAACACAGACAGAGAGTAATCAGTTCATGAAAATGCTATGGCACCCTGCAGTTCAAGATTAAATGGATGGAGGACCGCCCACAGATAATGCCAAAATGAACTTTATTCTAACAGTACATAGTAGAAAATAGGCAAGAGGAACGGACCAGGAGAGTAAACAAAAGATAAGAAATATCTACAGTCGGGGTGTAAAGAAACATTGGTGCATCAATATGCGGTTGTAGCCAACAGCATTGATTTGAAAAGATGGTGGACCAATTACATTCAATCAATTGCAAATTAAGCAAATTTAGGTGTTTGTTTTCATTGAAATACCTGTATCGACCACTGTAAAAAGTCAAAGTATTCATCCAAAAGATATTGCCCTTCATTGGTGAAAACAAAGACTTACAACAGATGGATGGAATGTGTGTTGGAATGTTTTCTGGGCATTATGGCTTATGTTTTTGTTTCACAATAAATAATCATAAATGTATGTAGTTCGTTATAGAGCGTTGACTACATCATAACAGAGTCTAAATTCTAGAGACCTTGGAGAAATATGCAGCATGTGTGCGAGTAAGATCACAGGGTCACAGGAATCATGTGAACAAGACTTACAAATCAAATTCAATTATAACAAAAAGGAACTGTCTTGATTATTTGAAAAGTGTGAATTTTAAATATTGTAACAAACGGATTGGTTGTCTTTACCAATTCATGTCTACTGCCCCAGATCACAATGCTAATAATATTTCAAAGTAATGACTACATAACAGGATGAATTTGTGTTAATGATCCCCGTATGTAAATGAACCTTTTCACAGCTTGCATCACATCTCTTTGTTTTTTCTGCACGCCTCATGCTTAACAGTAGTAATAACCATGAGACTTCCCACAATGGGGAAAAATCTGGGCATGTTTTGGAACGCCACTGTCAGTGTTGAAAGGTATCTTACCAGGGGGTCTTTCTAATTAAACTGGTGCCCAAACCAAGGCTGTGGGAGACAGTGCATCTGCTATGCAAAGTGGCCAGAAATCCTCCAGCTGCCCATCTGTAAAACTTTTCATCTGGCCTCCATCGAAAGAGGAGGTTTGGGAAAATGCCTTTATTTTTCATAATCCCCCCTCTCTCTCCTACCTTATCCATATTTCATGAAGAGCTCTGGAGGTATGAAATTGTCTGAAACTAATCCACTACTGGATATTTAGTCCCAGATTAAAATCACTCGCTTCACTGCCTCATAATTCTGCTCCTATTGATTGCCTCGGTCCAAATATAAGTCAAGGATGTACAGAACATTTTTTCCTGAGACTTCCTGAAATTGTATCAGCATGGCTTCTCTGCAATGAATTCATGCACATGGTGCCATGCAGAGCGGGTATTTGTCAGGCTTTCGCACTAGCTCAGCATTGCGCCTGGTTGTTTAGGCTCATGTTTATATCACCAAGACATTCAAAATTTGTTGTTACCCCCAATGGAACAAAATCCACATCTGCACACCAAAGCATGATTTTAAACAGTATTCAGACAGACCTGAAAAGAGCTCCCTATGATCAAGATAGACAGCTAGAGATGCAGCATGTGCTTACTGTCTTTACCGTTGTGTAAAGGCAAGGGGATCATGTGATTATAATGACATGGTAGCAACACTCAGGGCAGATCAATCCATTGTTGCCAGAGGTAAAAGTGCAGGTGTTTTCCCGCTAGGCTGTGAAAGGGGCACATCTGTCCACAATGCAAAATAGAGGGCCTCAGATCCAACACGAATCATAAATATCACATACATACTGTACATATGCTGACAATACTGTATATACAATATAGTTTAAAATGTCTCCCCACGCGATTTCCATGTATGCTGCATGTCGCTGTCATCTGGTCCAATTGTCACATCAGGCGGTTAATTCAACACAAGCTGACAGCAGTGCCACAGTCTGATTTCAAGACAAAGACAATGCAGATGACAGATAAATACCAAAGTGTAAATACGAAATGACAGAAGTCAATGGCAAGCTACCTTTAATAGATATTGATGTTGTAAAGATGCCGTCTATATTTTTCTTGTTAAGAAATCAACCAAACCAGCTGAAGTGTTAGTTCATTTCTTTATACTTTCTGACTTTCCTGCCTGTGGCACTCAGCCGCAAGTCCAAAAAACAGCTCATAAATATATGGTAGCAGCAGGGCACTGTACTTTTTAGTAAACATTGGAACAACAATGGAGATGTATGGCACAGAGGAAGTAGCTATCACCATTTGGATACACAGACAGTACTTTTTAGGTGGAGCAATTCATCATTGGTTTGGGTCTTTTAATGGGATTTGTTGACAATAAGAACAATATAGAATATTGTCAGTCTTATGCTGTAAATAACATTGATATTTGAAATAGAAAATCCTGTCAGCAATGAAGAATTATTGGGCTACCATTATGTCGGATTAGCAAATTACAGTAGCTAACTGTTATCTTAATATCTTACCGACACCTGAACATGATACGATAAAGCTTAGGAAGATTTCAGTTGACCATAGTCGTGTTGGGATCCATAAACTTTCAGACACACGAAGTTAGGAAAGTAAAAAAAAAAATGACAAGGGAAAAAAAGTGGGTCAATATAATATCAAAACTATACGTAAACAGCTTTCCAAAAAGCTTGAAATTGGCTCATTGGCAGGCATTTGTTAATGGCCTGGTAAAAACCAATTTAATTTGATTTTGCACTGGTGATCACTAAAATTCACAGTAAAATGTCTCTTGTTGGTGTGAAAGTGGCTGGAATGTGATGCAAGCAGGTGTGAATGATATGAAAACTAGAGGTATTATTCAGGTACTATTCAAGTCATGGTCTATACTCCCCATTAATGCTGTCGTTACTGACACATCACTGAGAAGCATCTCTCCTCAATTCTTTCATGGTGTTTGAGCAGAGCTGCCTGGAGAAACAACAGGAGGTCCTTCTCAAGGCAAGCTGCAGGGGTTGTGGCCACTTTAGATTTGCGTTGGTGCCGTTTTCCTGCAGGGTGCTCTCCAACACACAATCCGTGATCGTCACAAAGCTAAAGATGGAGATGTGTTGACGCCGGCCTGCCAGAAAATCACAGCCCAACTATTCAGTGCCACACAGGCATGGCAGGTGAGAAACTGAATAAAACTCTGAAACTGTGCAGGAGAACGAGAGGGTGAGGGAGCAAGAAGTACCAGTCTGTCACTAAGTCACTGTTTGTTCTTCAAAATCTTTTCTAAGGGATGTGAAAAAAAAGGAATTTCACAAGACGTTTGCAGCAGAGCAAGAGTTGAAGTGTGATTTATAAAAAAAACTAAACCCGTATGTGTTATGGAACGGAACTGGAGGTTGGACCCAAAAGCAGACGTGACACACAGGAAATACGTTTAAGTGATTTAATAAAGATTATATATATATATATATATATATATATATATATATATATATATATATATATATATTAAAAAAGTGAATCAGTGTCTTTTGTTTGTGGCGTCGACCATTTGGTAATTGGGTCCTCCAGAGTCCAACAAACAATTCCAACACATGGCAAACTTCCTTGCATCCAGAGAGAAGCAGGCAGGTAAGCAAGGGTAACAGGAAGCATGAGCACAAGCAAACAAGGTAGACTGCAACAGGATAAAACACAGATAACAGCCACACAAGCTAGAACAGTAGGAAACAGAATTACACAGGGAGCCAGGAGTTACAACTGTACCACGCTAGTAGACTGAACAATCTGGCAACGAGTGGCTCACAGAGCCGGCCTTAAGTACTGCTGGGGGATGATTAGGGAATGAGCTTCATCTGATGCAGCCTGCAAACTAAGCCACGCCCACAACTCACAGACACAGAGCAGGAGGAAGAAACATGAGGGATAACAAACAGGGAAACAAACAATGCACACAAACAGGGAGAGGAAAGGGCTGCCATGATGGCATCATGACAATATGTTCCGTGATTCAGTCAGTAAACCAATAAACCAGCATGTGATAAATTAAATATTAGAAATGCTGCATAACACTTATGTGAAGCAACAATAGTGTATTCAATGTACTGTAAGAAACGAGCCAAAATCGACATTCTCGGCCCGTCCACACCCAGAAAACGACCACATGGGTCGATTGTGTAAAGGCCGACAATTACATTTCTTGGTGCGACTTCTCATGGCTGTACTAAATATTGTGAGAGCCAACAAGGAAGCGACGTGACAAAGTAAAGGATTTACGTAAAATGACGCGCAAGGAGCCGGGTTGGGCTGGTGGATTGGTCGATTCGAACAAATACGAGTTTTACCTATGAGTTTTATGAACCTTAGACCAGGATGCGTGTGTGACATCACGTTACGTCCTCATTTTAGTAGTTTTACTTCACTCAATCAACCTTCATTTGTCAACTGTACGAGGTACAATTTCAGGGAAATGTAATCCCATCAGCTCCTTCAACTTGTGCATGACTCATCAAAATAAAGTTGGAAAGGAAAAAAGGCTGTTACTCATGACTCATTTTAAGCCAATCCCAGATGTTTTACTAATCCTAGCTAAGTATTTTTGTTGCCTTAACTAGTTCTGTTTCACAATGTTTACTATGTGTTTTAAACTGCGGCCTCTACGTTAAATGAGAAGGGTCACATGATTAAACCACCACCCTATAATGTCGTTACGGTATAATGATGTGTTTCCATGTATTTCCATGTGTACTTGATTAATCATGGAAATAAGTATTTGTTTTCCCTGACTTTTTGGTGCAATGATCTGGCTGCAAATTGATTTTCAACAAGCGCTAGCTAGAGTATCATGTCTGGTATAGTACAAGTCCTCTTGTCTCCAAAGATTATTCCATCTATGAAGAGTCTGGCAAGTAAACAAAAGAACAGGTGGTTGGCTAGAAAAGAGGCAAAGGAATAATAACATGTCCGCAGTACATGGATCCATGTCTTGTTTGTTGTTCTGAGCCCCCAAGCCCTCAAGTCTCTATTTGTGAGCATGGGCCTAATGACAGTGTTTAGTCATCTCCTCAACTTCAAAACCATCCAGAAGGTTTGACAATAGTGCTTTTTCAGTGGTCATAAATTGTGTTTTATTTGCCTGTTTTTTTCCCTGTAGTATCACCACAGTGGGTTGAATGGTTCCTCGGCAGCTTTAGATCGAAAACTCTCTTTTACAGAAAGAGATGCCAATGTTAAGTATATTTATACTGTATACTGCAACATTACTATGACAGGCGTAGATTCAATGTGCTTCAAAATAAAAAAAAGGCAAAGATCATACATGACACAAACATATAAGATAAGAAGGTATTATTATTATTATTATTATTATTATTATTATTAAAAATGGGGCAGATCCAAGCTTACTGCAAGTTACTCCTGCTTCCAGTCTTCATGCAAAGCTAAGCTAACAAGCTGCTGTCTCCAGCTCCATATTTAACAGATGTTAGAGTAGTATCAATCTTCTCATCCAACTCTCAGCAAGAAAGCAAATTATAGCAAAGTTAGCACATATGCAGCAGTTAGCTGGTGAACATAACGGAGCATTTAGCGGCTAAAGAACCAGATATTTCCCTCAGAAGCGGGTGGACACTACCAGAGCTAAAGGGAGAGTGAATATTGTGCTTACACTCGTAAGCATGACTTCAAATGCATGCTAATGTTGCTCCTAATCTGCTGGATGTGTAAATAGGCAACTGCTTGCTAACAAGTTCACAGTATCAACTTAAATAGTGATAACAATGTCAGTGTTGCCTTCACAACTTGTTTCCTCTGCTCCCATGTGTCCAAATAAATCAGTTAATGCAAATGTAAAACCTCATGTGATTATAGCATAAATCTCATACGGTGTAGAGATTTTAAACCCACACTATATTGATATCCTCAGTAATATTCCCCCATACTTCACACTGCACCTCGGCCACAAGACAAGCCAACAAGGATCCATTTACTGTGGATACTTATTCTTGAGTGCCGCTGCTGTAATGATGATACTTAAGCCACAAAACAACTGTAAATCAAGACAGAACCATAACTTCATTCTAATATTGGGTCAGGTTTGTGGGTCAACCATTTATATAACGCACAGCAAAAGGCATCAGAGCCAAAACCCATCTTGTTTGCTGGCAAGCCACTTCACTTTGTGTTCATTCATTGCAAATATAAAGCATAGCAGACCCGATTAGCCTAAGAAGCGTTGCAGAGTGCCTTTATAGGCTGTGCTGGTGAAGTCATCAAGTAATGGCCAGACCCGGCTGTAAAAACCCAAATGTTCCAGAGGCAAATAGTTTGCTCTGTGTTCTTGTTGATTCCCTGAAGAGGAATGTTTTTAATAAGCCCCCCCCTGTGATGACTTCCAGTCTCAAGGCCCTACTATACATGGATCATGGATTTTCTTTTGAGACCAATCATTTTACCTTTATATTGGAAATTCCCCAGATGACCGTGACTCTTCCTGAACCTATACTTCACTGAAAACATTACACTTCCCATGCCACTAGATTTCAGGGAGGGAAACTCATCTGAATTTTAAAAACTGCATCTTGTGAGAACAGAATTCCCAGGTGTGCTGAGCTTGCCCTGGAATTCAGATTTATCAGGTTCTACTCCGAATACAACTGGTATCAAAGAGGGAGCGGGGATCATTCGCCAAATAGTGAAGTCCTTGGAGTTGTAAAATGCCTCTAAAGTCTCACAAAATGAAAAAAAGAGACTCAAAACAAAGCAAAATCTCAGAAAGATCTCTTTAGCATTTAAAGGAGACATAAGAGCCCCACCCTGAATGTTTTTTAGATTCATTTTTATTCATTAAATACTTAATCAATACATTAAAACCGTGAAAACAATTCATTGACTATGCCTCATTTTCTTTTCTTTTTGCACATTGTCAGCCTAAATTGACAGCCACAGTAAACACAGATACATACACATATCAGTTAGCTAGACAGTACATTTTAGCTGCTGTCTTGCTGCTTCACTTATCTTTCAAATTCCTTTGATATAAATGTCTGTAGATGCAAAAAAGAATGCATGCTCAGGGAAATGTACCATGACAGGACTTAGGAAGGAGTTAAGTTGAAGGTACTTTCAAAGGGTCATCTTCTTACTTCTGTGTTCTGACTTATTTTGCCTCAGGGTTGTGTGGGTTTGAGTTTTTGAAAGGATATTTCTGGTTATTTTCCAAGTGGATCTAATGTTCCTATTTTCTGCCAAGTGTGTCAGCATAAGGGTATCCCCTGATGGCAGCTGTTAAAGGTTGATTTTAAATACATTTTGATGAGTTTGTAGGCAGGAAACATGCAGCACGTTTCAAGCAAAAAATCATTTTCATGTTCTGTACAGCAACATAAACAAGGACATGTGTGAGGAACAGTAAAAGTCATTTTAGTTAGTTATTGAGTAGAAAGGACACATTTTCAGTGCTTTTTGTTGGTGTTTGTGCTAGCGATGTATGTTGGAGAGCAGCTCTGCCAGCAAAATGGAAGAATGTAAAGCTCAGCAGTTTGGCAATTATGACATGTTGAGCACAATTAATTTTTTTTATGATGGTGAAAATTAGGAGGAAAAAATGCCAAGGATAGCAACAATCACAGTAATGGCATAGTTTTCATGTTTACTGAATGGCCTAGATGAAATCAGGGATGGACTGGAAATGTAAATTGGCTATATGCTTTAGACTCACCCACCTCTAAATCAATCTTAATGAGATAATGTTATTACTATTTTTATCAGTACAGTACTATTATATCAAGAACCTTTCACGCAGTTAAATTATGACCAATATTTGTTTCCATTATGATTGCATTGGACCTGCAGCTCACTCACCTGGGCCAGTTGTCAGACACAAGTATCTGTTTGTCTGCTGGTGTGTCAGTCCATGTTGGCCAGGCGGTGGAATGCAGATATCACAGAATGTTCTGGAATCCTCCAAAACATCCAGATGGCCAGTCTAACTCTGGATGACATCATGTCGGGCTGAAATATTTCAAGTGCAGTTACAGTGTATTTAATAGATGCCATATAGTTGAATGTTTATTCAGCTATATACCATCCAAAGTCAGTGTTTTTAACTGATGTTTGATGAATATGAATTTTAAAATCTTAGCTTGGGGCTTACTAAAGCCAACTCTAGAGCACTCTGAGCTTGTGAAAAAAGAGTGTGAATTCTTAACCTTCAGTTTAACGAAGCCCTGGTTTAACTCTGGGCTTATTTGAGACAAAGTTTAGGTTAGCCCAGGACTAGGGGGTGCCAGAGTCTGCAGCCTCAGACCCAGAGATCAATCTAAAAGACACATGAGCTTTCTGAGATTTTGCTATGGATCTTTTTTAGCTGTCTCTCATACAGTACTTAAACTAGAAGTTAGAGAATACTGTGGGCAAAATTTGGCCCTCTACCAATATTTCATATTACCAATATGCCAATGTTCCCTTTTCAGCTTACATAAAAACAGAATATTTCATAAATCTATGCTGGTTAACAACATAAATACTTAAGACCCAAGTAGTAATTATTAATTAATTTATCATCTGTTTTTGGTATCAATACCTTCATTGTGGAGAGCCTGAGCTGCATTCCATGCCAGACTGTGGACAGCTCCTGGTGTTGAAATCAGGTCTTATAAACCTACCAGATGAATCCCATCTGAATAATATAACGGCTTTATTAAATAAAGCCATTTTTTTTAATTCTATAACGGCTTTATTAAATAAAACCATACCAGATCTCTATATATCAAACACGGTTGTAACTCTACGACATTATTCACCAGACAGTAGAACTAGAGAGAATATACTTGTATGCTTATTGTCAAACAAAAGTAAGACAAGCATACCGTGATTTTTTCTTTAAAACTCTTGTTTTCATGATCTACTTTTCAGTTTTCAGAGGCCCAATGAATTCTTATTTTTAATGCCGACTCTGACTGTAGCTTAACATTAGACCTGATGAATCGGTCACAGAGATCATGCCTGATCGCTCCAAATCTGTCAAAATGTTCTTGTGATATCTATATATCTTAGCTGGGTAGCTGCAGTACCCAGGACTGCAGTGAAGCTTAAATATCAAGAACATTTCAAAAATCAACCAAACAGTCTTTTATTAAAATAATATTCAGTCAAACTAAAGATGTCTCCACTACAGCTGTAAATCTGTTAGCCCCACAATGTCATTGTCACTTATCTAGTGGAAATATCATATAAAGGAGATCAATTTCAAATTGTATTGTCTTAGAATAATAATAGTATTAATTGAAGCACAGCTATTAGTCTTAATATACCAAACTTTAGTTTTTTTATAGGACTTGCTACCAAATTAGGCTTGTTTGGAAGATAAAAAGATGCAAGCAGAAGAAACCCTTTTGTTAATTGCTGAAATCCCTTTAGTAGAAATTGTCTAACTCGATGTTTGCACATGGTTTGTATTTTACACAACAATAAAGCTAATATGTAGTTTAATTTAGCTAAATAAAAGTATACTGCAGGTCTTGAACAGCAGCTAAACAAGGTGTTTGGTTAGGGACACATGCTGTAAGTCATGCTCAGACACTTTCAGTCAGTGCAGTAATATTTGAATTAGCTGCTGCGTAATGTACGACAGGTGCTAAAACAGAACTATCCTATTGTACACACTGTGTGGCACTGCTATTCCTGGCTGCTTCTGGGTTAACAGGGTTAATGCAGGACATAGTGGCTTGAGTCCTAAAAGGAAAATTAGTTTTCCTGGTAAAGTATCCTAAAAAACGCTGAAAAGTCCCAGCAATACTCCTCTGAGCAGCTTTTGCAACCTGATTTCCAGTACCAAGTTTAACATCTTAGTGTAATCACATTACATTATTTTTTCTGTAAAGTTTTCACACTGGTGATGAGTAAAACAAATCCTTTAATGTGAGACATCATGTTGTGAATACTAAAAAGCAGTTTACCTCTGGGATTTTTCAGAGAGTTGTGCATAACAACAATGGATATCTGTCTGTTTTGATGGCAAACCTGTTTGTCCTAATCGCGCCACGGTCTGATGAATAGATTTCCAGTTATAGAATGTGTGTGTGTGTGTGTGTGCGCGCGCGTCTGTGAGCTCACATGGCTCATGAGAAATCCTCCATAGGGATAGGTTCCAGCGGATTGGGCTGCCGTTAGGGGAAAGCGCCGCCACATTCAAGAATTTAGTTCTGAGCCTCGATTTCCTCGCTGGGCTTGTGGTGGTGTTTGTTTTTCCTAAACATTGATTACTCTCTGGTGTGTGTGTGTGTGTGTGTGTGTGTGTGTGTGTGTGTGTGTGTGTGTGTGTGTGTGTGTGTGTGTGCGTACATTTGTGTTTATATTAGTTTTTTTTATAGATCTGACACTAAAACTGGGTGCCTGGCAGTAATAAAAAGGAAATCCCTGACGGCTCCATTCCGTGAATAGTTTATCCTCACAGTGGCTAACTGACAAGGCTGGGTCAGGTCTTTTTTATTTTTTTTCAGGTAATGTTTTCAGTGACCAGTGCCTACTATAAATAGCATGAATACTAAGTCCAATACAGCTACATAATTCACTACATACAGTACTGTAATTAATACAATTTAACATAATGCTCTTCCATAGCATGTAATCAGTCATGTAGAAGATGTTGGCCAATCAGATAAAGCCAATTAGACCGAGGTGAAAAGGCTATTTGAGGTTATTTATGTATGTGGCTGTGCCGAGCTCTGTTTATTCACTTTTTCAAATATTTGTTTTTCAAAGACTAGCCTCCCTCCCTGCACTTAATGCGACTTTCTTCTTTGGCCTCATCAGCAAATATGAAAAAAAAAACAGGCCCGCTGGGTATGAAGTAGGTCAAACTGTTAGTAGTTAATTTGGGCTTGGCTCAGACGGGCTTGAAACAGCACTTATTTTTCTGTTCACTTAACTCCCTCTCTCTCTGGGTAATAGATGATGCTGTCCTGAAGTCCTTAATCTTATAACTTTGCAATATTCCAAACTTATATATTTTTTCGAAACCATAATTTCATGCTCTTGGGTAACGTGAAGAGCAATTATTTGTACTGTGCTGTATGATTAAAACCCTTTAACTCTAGATGGTGTAATCTGGGATATAAAATGGCGTGTCAGACACTGAGGGCTCACAGTGTTGTCACTGCCATAACACATGCATTGTTGATGTTGTTACCAACCCGTCCTGCTGTGTGTGCAGTGCAGCACATGTCACTCACTTGGCATGGCATTTCAGACTAGATAATCACTTCTACCACCAGGATACAATCACATCACCCTCTCTGACGTCATTCAGTGTGTGAAATCAAATAGTTCTTATTGTTACATCTAACCACACACTCGTGCAGCTGACCACTCTGCCCCCCTGCATTTATACTACAGTGGCTTGCTACAGGACTTTGCACTCCATATGGCAGGTTGATTTGTGCCGTGATATTAATGTCATGATATACTTGACAAAAACATTTTAATGATTTCCATTTGGGGCTTCAGCAGAAATTGCTACAATTTTCAACCAAGATCAAATTAAATAACATGTTCCTCAAAATGTCATTTAATTAAAAGTTGAAGGTGGTAATTGATGCCAATACCCAACAGTCTGCACATAACTGTAACTTTAACATATTTAATAAGTTATGTTATCTTATACAAGTTGTGTTTAGCTGGATGGGGATGTACATTTAAACATTTTGGACCCAAGAGACAGATTGGGAATAGTTTGTTGTATATTTGCACATGGCATGAAAAAATGCCTTCTGCCTGACTTCTGACGAAATTGGGTGATTGGGAGTTTCTTTTTTTCTTTTAGTCATGCACATTAACTCCAATGTTATTTACTTGGGTTATATAAAGAACTCTAATTAAAATGTGTTACATGATATATAGTTGTAAAGGTAATTACAGTAATTTCATAGTTTGACTTCAATGAAAAGATTACTTGCTTCCTAGAACAATTTTAATTGGACATTCATACATATCATAGTCTGCATATTTCAGTCATTCACACAACAGTCTGAAAATTCATAAACTAAGTAGTGTTTTGTAGCGCTGTGCACTGCAGACAGAATTTAGCTCTTGATGAATAAAAAGAGACAACCATTACAATAATAATTTTTTGATAAAATATGAAAAGTAGAATCACTGTAAATGACAACAATTCTAAGTCACACAGGCAATAGCTTTTGAGGTGATGTATTACCTCACTCAAATATGATCCATAAATGAAAAGGCTAGAACTTGAGGCTATGTGAATAAAAAGTGAAAATGTATTTCAAGCCTGAATTGAGACCAAATAGACCATTTCTCCCAGTCACTTTGGGTTTTCTACCTTTCAGTGGTTGGATTCTCAAACATTGTTGTTATGTGTTAAATTAGACATTTAATCAAGCTTCACTGGCCAATTTTTATACTGATTATGTAACCATAAGCCTGAATGTAGAAAACCCTGTTTTTAAGCCACTACCCTAAAAATGAACCAAACCATTTTTTTCCTGTAACTATATAATACTACGAAAACAGCACAATACAGTATGTGTTAATCAAATAATACACATACAATACATAAAGTATTGTTTCACACAATATGCAGACAAACCATTGAGCCAGTGTTTTCAGTGTCACATACTGTATATGATTCATGGTGATATGCAGCCCGCACAATAAAGATTGAATCAGCCCTCAGATTTGTCAGTTACGTTAAAGTCTGAACAGTGTTGATGTGATTCATGGGAACCCAAGTTAATGCAGGCAACAGGAATGCCACACAGATGGGCTGTAACTTAGACACTAAGTGGCATGTATTGGTTTTAATAGACTGAGAACTGTCACTAACGGTTGAATCCTTTGATTCAGAGCCTTTTACTGCTCCAGGGCTCAGGTGTTGCTCACAGTCAACATTACTGGGGATGAATTTCACCTTTTCTTTCTTTCTTTCTTTTTTTACTGTGACATCTCAAGGACGATGTGTAAAAAACAAAAAAATCTGAAAAACAGCCATATAATATCTGGTGAAGAGGTGACGTATTCTCTTCTGCTTATTTTCTACATCGAAACACCCTGCAAGTATCACAGGCACTGGCAAAAAGATCCCAGTCTGCGGCTGCCAACTGCTCCTATGGGTTAAATGCAGATGACAAATTTCATTCCTCTGTGAATGACAATAAACCTTTTTTTAACCATGCTTATACCATGGCTACATACTGTACCAATATAAAAATAGGAAGCAGCCTGTTAACTTTAACCAGCAAATTGACTGGTAGTATATTTGTGACACATAGAGTAACTGGCATGTAAGAACTGTGTTGTTGCCATGGTTACCTGCAGTTTGATATTAGTTGCATACTGATTTAGAGAAGGGGTTAAGCCATTGACCAATCAGTTCTCATAGTAAAAAGAATAATAATAAAAAATATTTTGTCATGTCATTGACATATTTGAAAGAGAAAAACTATTAGAAACACTAATATTAGGCTTATAGGTTTTAGTAATTGTTTGCAAATTGACAATAAGGCATTAATAAGAACAGCTTTTGGATTGCCAGTTTGTGAAAAATCTTTCTGGCTGTTGAGTCACTGATAAAATAGTCATTAACAGTCATCAGTGAAGGGCAATTAACCACTGGATCCACAGTTATGTACTGTATGTTAAAAAATAAAAAAATAAGAGGATATGATATGAACATTTTAATAAACGGTTTGAAACACACTGTAACAAACTTGTAAGCAAATTAAAGTGTTTATTAATGTGTGTTTGACTTCACCTCCACTGTGGACAACCATAAGTGGAGGCTGCTGAATAAAACAGATGGTGAATGGCAATATAGTAAAACACAGTTGTAATAATATAAAGTATGTCTTCATGGGAGACGTTTCTGCCAAATACTGAACATTTGTAAAAACTGTCTTTATAGCTGCTTACAACTACGGTATAAACCATTTGTTACACGTTTTATAACATAATACAATTTGCAGACAAACTACCAGACAGCGTTTTCAGTATCATCCATATGATTCTTGGAGCTATGCAGCCTGCACAATAAAAACTGAATCAGTTAAAGCTTTAGTATCTCAGTATGGCTGTGTTCAGAAGATGATGTCGTCCGGCGACTTTCGCGCGCAGAAACTCAAGTGAAGATAATTACCTCTTCTTGAGAGACCATCATGTTTTTTTAATCCTCCGTGTCCTCCTTGGCTACAAGCACTGCATGGGGGAGGGGTGTGGGTGGTGCGTGATCACGTAAGGCTGTATCATGTGGACGCGCCGACACTTTTGTTGTCATTACCTAGAATTCCTCATGGGGGAGACAGAAACTACGCACTAGCTCTAAGTCTGAATAAGGTATTAATGTGATTTATGAGATTAAAAAACACAGATGGGCTTTTGAAGTTTAATTTCACGTTTAATTTGTATTTGCTAAATAATTCATGCAATTTAATTCTTTGCTGTATATATATATATATATATATATATATATATATATTTTTTTTTATTTTTTATTTTTTTTTTTTCCTTTCAAAGATCATTTTCTGGGCATCCCAGGCCCCCATTTATAAAGGACAGTTGAAGACATGAAAGGGGAGAGATAGGGGCAACGACACTCAGAAAAGGGCCGCAGGGTGGAGTCGAACCCGCGGCTGCTGCGTTGAGGAGTATACCTTTACAGATGGGCGCCCGCTCCACCAGGTGAGCCACACATGCGCCCAAAACACCAAGTTTTAGAATGGAATGTTTACTGTAGGGCTGTTTTTTTTGCATTGTGTCACACTGTACATGGATTTCTATTTTCTTCTCGCTTTGTCTGTGTGCATGTTTACACTCACAGCAGCAGTCAGCCACCTTTTCTGTCTTTTTTGTTAATTAGCTTCACATTGTGGCTGGATTTGTTTGATCGTGTAGACCTTAAACACACTCACAAAAAAGCCTTTGTCTAGCCTTTGTTTGCTCATATGCAGTATAAAATACCAGTGTAACTTTTGCCCTGACAGGTCATCCAGTCTCATAAATTTCCCAGTCCTTCTCCATGAGGGAGAAAAATGAACTCCATCAGGAAGCTGGATACAATTTCTCTGACACATACAACCTTGGTCCAGTAAGAATATATCTGTATCCTGCTGACATGTGATCTTCTGAATCTATTCAGGACAGCTTGTCTCACTGAACTCTAAACAAGTCCTTTCAAGCTGCATCATTTATCAATTTCAGCCCTGTTTGTGGGCTACAGATGATACCCCACAAGCTCAATAGCTGGCAGACATTTAACAATATGTCACAGAGGCATTCTCAGACAACCCACACTTAAGGCTTTGACTAATCCAACGCTTCAGGTGTTGACAATATGAAAAGCTTGACGCGTCGAGCAAAGCTGATCACATGCTATTGTTACCATGACAGCACTTAATCAACATATATCACGGGTGAGCGTTGCAGAATTGTCATTACCGTTCCTGGCTGGAGTGTGTAACTCCACCGGAGAGGGCATACGTTGTTTCTTTTAAAGCTAAATCTGTCTTTGTTTGTGATGATGGTACAGCGCCGCCGAAGCACTTTCTGCTGATGGAGAGGTTCAGAAGATAAATGATGAAAGGGATTTTCTGAGAACCGCTGTTATGGCTCTTTGAACTATTTTTACTGGCTTATTTTTCCTGATTGCTGGGAGGTCCAAATGTTCTAAGACAACCTCTCTCTTCACATGCTTACAGAAAATGTGAGGCTTGTTTACTTGTAGATGACAATGTAGTACGGTGTGGTAATTGAAGGGCTGAATTGGTTGTCCCACAGTTCTCTGCTGTAAACAATATTTACTCTAAAGCTCTATTCTCAAACGCATACTAAAATAATCTGGTGAATGGTTCCAGTTTAATGAACAAAATGACTTTAATTGTAACGAGGACCAAAGAGGCAGCATGGGAAACGACCTGTTCAGGTGTTTTCCTACCTTTGGAATACGCACAGAGTAAATTTATTATGTGTTGAGTGAGAATTTAATTTATATTTCAATTCAACAATAATACAATTACTGAAGGCATCTATACAATGACTGCAGATGGAGTTTGTTCTGACTTAATTTAAATGTGGTCCCCCTGTTTCTGCTGCACTAATCTCTACCTTTTGGTTATAATTTGTCATTATTTAACTTTTTAAACAATTTCAGAACAATTAGAGTGAACCACGCAAGTGCAACATAAATCAAATGGATTCTTCAGAGCCTGGAACAAATGTGCTTGGCCATGACATGATAAAATGTTTAAACAATCTTCCCTATTTGCATGTTCTTATACTACATAACATTCTTTTGTATTTTTTGGGCTACTTTTCCAATAGTGCTGGACAATTAGAAAGTAAAAAATATATATGAGGAGGTTTATTTATCAGACACAGTAACTTTGCCTTTACGTCCCACAAATCCCACTGCTGTGTGTGTAAACATAGGAACGTAATTGCACAACCAAGTTCCTTTAAATACTTTTGTTTATGACCTTCCAATATAAATCCCAATATGTAATTAGTATGGTAACACAGCACATTTAATAAAGTTCACAAAATACAGAAATTACCTTCTTTTTTTTTACACCAAATAAGGAAATATTTCATGTTTTATATGTGCTATGCATGAACAAATATTTATGTATATTGCTTTTATTTGTCAAAAATTGACAAAAACTGTTAGACTTCTTACGAACAAACTGTTACATAAACTCCAATAAGGTACTTTCAACTATGTATTATGGAGGGTTAGTGCTGCATAAAAACTACAGTATTGTCAACATCAATCACACATGTAAAGCATAATAACCCATTGTAAATAACCTTGTTTTGGGGTTGTTGAGACCCCAAGTAGAAGTAATGTGTCATTTTCTGTTGCAGACTTTTGAAACACGGTATCAGTTTAAACTCATGTTTATGAGCAATTCTCATAAAATTAGGAGTCATTAATATTATTAATCAAAATTCAAATTCAAATTGTATTTGTCACATACACAATCATACACAGTACAATGTGCAGTGAAATTCATTGTGTACCTGTTCCGGATCAATAAAAACAATAACAATAAAATCCATAAAAATAGTAATATCATTAGAGTAGTGATACTGTAAGACATTGTTGACTATGTTTTGTGACCCTTTTTAGGGGGCCATAAAAAGAACAATAGGGTTCATTTTAATGTAGCTACAAAATGTTCTATTTAGTGTCTTATTGCAGGGGGGTGTTAGATATGTTTTTTCTGTGTTCTATAAAACAAAACAAAAAAAGCATCTTGATTTTTTTTTCATTTGCAGTCCAAATTGAATTGTGTGATTTACACCACTTTGTCCTAATGTACATATTATATGAGGGCATGTAACAGAGAAATATTATCCCTCATCCAACTTAAGAACATGCTTTTTAAAATGGCTTAATCGGTAGAGCTGCTATCTATTACAGTGGCATGGAGAGGACTCGCACCAGGAGAGCCGCGCCCCAAAAGGAGGCTCAAGTATTTCCTTTAATGAATGAGGCCTGTAACATCAATGCCTGTTGACCTGGACCATGCGTTTAAGCTCTTCAGCTTGGGTCAGCGTTTCCAATTACCATTAATATTTGGATATGATGTATTCAGTTTAAGAGTTGTGAGTGCTGTATTCAGTTTGGCTCGGAGAAAGTCATTATCTCGGTTAGAAATCCGCCAACATCAATATTAAGTGGGATGTGAGGCATTTTCCAACTGTTGAATTTATGTGATCTGTGCTAGTTCACCTTCTGTGATACTATTCAGAATAATTGAATTCATGTTTCTATTCACATCTGGTAGCTGAGGATACAAGCTGTATAAATATCTTCTTCAAAATATAACCTTATAAAAGAAGTGATGTGTGTGTGTGTGTGTGTGTGTGTGTGTGTGTGTGTGTGTGTGTGTGTGTGTGTGTGTGTGTGTGTGTGTGTGTGTGTGTGTGTGTGTGTGTGTGTGTGTGTGTGTGTCCACTATCCTGCATCAAATTCAAGGCTGTATTTTCTTGAATTGGCTTGATCAGTAATACAGCCATCTGTCATTTTTGCACAGGACTCATGAGTGCAGCACTCGAAAGGAATCTGTGGTTGTTTTTATGAAAGACGTCATCTGTACAAAGGTAGTAGCACCTGTAAACTTGCCACATAGGATACAAATAATCACATAGCCTGGGGAACATCCTACAGTCTGGCTTTTTTCTTATTACACCACAGAGATGCCATGAAAACATGTGGTTTGTGGGAAAATAGGAAATGGACATCAAATGACTTAAATGATTACAAAGAACTAAGCTAAGTAAAAGATAAACTTGTTTTTGTTTTCCACTGAGACAAACCTAATGTTCTTTTAAAGTTTATATGTGCCTCAGTTATAATTAAAGTAGTGCAAGTCATTTTCTTGACTCAAGTGAAATCTTTTATAAACAGATATAACATGAATGTTCCAATTGTACTTCATTCATCTTATTACAGACAATACTTAGTCCTTTAGACACTTTTTCTTTAGTTGAAAACACGACTTCATATTTTCTCTGTGGTGTTTCTCTTAGCCGGTGAGGTTATTTGCTGTAAATGTCACCTGGGACGCTGAGTGACAATATAATGACAACCTTTTTTGAGGCACAGCAATTTCCCAGAATTGAATGAGCAGGATGTGTGCAGAGTGAACAATATGTCCACTCGCCTCCCGATTGGTCTCTGTCAATACCATTCTGACATCTCTCCAAGAATGTGTTCAGACAAATAGATTGGGCGTGTCACAAACAGACGCCGAGAGGCAGAATAGAGATTTAAACACATACATGCGTTGTCCACTGGCCCCCTGTTTATTTTTGAAACTCCCTTTAGATGAATGCAGTCAGAGGCATTAATGCATCACATTAAGGCAATGTCAAAATATGTTGAACCAGGTTTCCAAGAAATGCATTTCTGCTGTAATATACTGTAATTGCGGCATAAATCTAGCAGAGAGCTTGCTCATACAGTACCTGCAAGTTCAGAAAATATTAGTTAATTAAAGTGTCATTGAATTTGGTGGGTTGTGTGACAGAAAAATCCATTAATCCCATTAACATACAGTAACTGTATCTATTTGCATGTCAAATGTCCAAGAGAGTATTGAGTTGCGATGTGACAAATACATGTCTCATTTATTCTTGTTATATGATACTTCTATTTATGTAAAGCGGATGGTTTGAGTCAATGAAGGTCATTACTTTTGGATTTGAAGAAAAGTTATATATTTTTCTGTTTTCAACGTTCTTTTTACGTGTTATTTTTACAAGTGTTATATATTATGTCTTGTTTAAACGCCATTCTCCCCAGACATCTTGGAGGGATGTACATGTGCTAGTGAAGTCAGGTGTTTTTTGTTTTTGTTTTTTTACATCTCTGGTTCTCTGGTGTTAATTAAATGGTTCATTGGATTTGAAAATGAATCTAAAAAGAGACACTCTGGATTTTTTTTAAATGTGTAAAATGTTACAAAATGATTACTGGTGCGAAAGCAGAACACATTAGCAGATATGTTTCTGTAAAACTGCAACAAACAGTAAGTGCATATACTGTATATAACCTCCATGTATATATTTACCATTCATGTTGCATTCAAGGTAATGTACATTACCATTACAGTAGTTAAAACTATTGTACAGTTCAGTTATGTTCTGATTTGAAATGTTACTCACATACGTAATGATTATCAGATAAATGCATTAAAGTACAGTACTTATTATGGAGGCAGAATAGCCTCTGTCAATGTTGTATATATTCTATATCACTGATGCATTAACTGAACTGCTTTATATACAGTCGGGTAGTTTATGTAAAGCAATATATCATATTTATAATCAAACTTAAATGATTAGTTGATGAACAGACAATTATTTGGCAACTATATATTGGTAATTGATTCATTATTTTTCAACAATTCTCTGGTGGCAGCATCTCCGCTGTTAACTGATTTTCTTTGGACTTTGGACTGTTGATCAGACAAGAGAATACTGTTGAAGACGATACTGAAATTGATATTTTTCACTATTTTACGACGCTTCATATACCTTATACTAATAACGATACTTCTTTAGGTCCGGTGAATGAATGAACAACACACAGCACAGCAACACGATCCCTTTTTTTCCTTTTGAGTCTGACCTTCTCCCTCGCACCTCCGTCGCATCAACTGATCTCTGACTCTGCTCACGGAGAAAAATATGTAGCCTACGCTGTAAACATTGCCTTATACTATTAATCTCGTACAATATACAGAATAACGATAGCACTGATACTCGTACTGGAAGCCATGTTAATCTTGCCATACGGCCACCGTAGGAGTTAAAACGCGCTCAGAATGGGAGGGGCTAGAAAGTAATATTCAGTTGGCTGTCATATACAATTTCACCGCTAGATGGGAGAAATTCTTACACAATGTAGCTTTAATATATAAAGTAACAAGCAACCATAACTAACCATAACTGTAATTTAGTGTGGTAAAAAGTTCAGTATTTGCATCTGAAATGTAGTGGAGTGGAAGTATAAAGTAGTATAAGATGAAAGTACCTCAAAATTGTACTTACAGTGAATGTACTTTGTTGCTTTCCATCAGTGGTAATGGCAGCTAAGTATATCTCTCTTTGTAATAAACAAAATATAATAGTTGTTGATTGGATGGGTGATTAGAAATGAGCCAAAAAGGAAATTAGGAATATATAACAATAAACAAAATATCATGGATGATGGATTTGTATTTCTTTCTTTTCTTTTTTTTTTTTAACGATTGATCTTTAGTAATACATTTCAGGTAACATTTTCCCAGGGTTGATACATGGAATTTTGAAATGAAGCTCCTCAAATGTTAAGTGTGGATAGCCTACAGCATGTGTTACTCTTACCGCACGCTGTCAGCACCAGCAGCTGCAGATGAGGTTCTCCTATCAGTCTCAGAGCAGCACTGGGAAGGACTGACACAAAAGCAGGGAGTCATAAAACATTCAACATCATTCAAAGTCTACTCTCCCATGCACGCTTAGACAATGTGACATTCAGAACAACAAGAGAATGTCGGTCCAGGAAGCATATTTCAGGAAACCTTTTTTTTTTGTTGAGAATAATAAAAATCTAGAGGAGGAAAATAAACTTGTGGGAAAAAAAAAATGTTTTGGCTTGACACTTTTTTACAGTCACTCATTGCCTAGTGAAGAGTTATATGAAGAAGCATATTCACGTGTCCAAGTTGGTTCCAATAACATCATAATGTTATTCTTTTTCAGGCATGCATGATTTTGAGTTAATAGGATACTATTTTAAAAAAAAGGGAAAAGAATGCAAATTGTGTTTTTATATTATCTGCACTGAGAAAATCACACCTAATTTAGTTGTGATTAGATACCGTAGTACCGAGTTTGTCTTTCTTTGAGCTTGCTTGACATTTACATTCAAAATGCTAAACAAAATGTACTCCTTGTGCAAATGCATCGCTTCATAATTAAAGTCTGCATGGAAATGTGTCATTCGTGGAGTTCATTTCCCTTCTCTATTTCATTGTTTTATGAGGTCTTTAAAATGTAAGTGCTCCTTTTTCTTCCTCCTTACCTATTAGAGAACACAGCTGTGAGGCAATTCTGTGAGAAGAACCAAAATCAGGTTACCATGTGTTGAACTGTTTAAGCGCTAAGCAGTGGGTTTGATGAATTACAAGTCAGTTAGTCCATTTTGCTGACAGAATGCAAATTTATTTATGACCCTGAGACTGGGAGAAAATGAAATCATCATATATTTCCAAACACTCATGCAGTGTTTTAGATTAGGGGAATCTATTTGGGATGGAAACACATTCTATGAATAAATTGTTTGAACTCCCTTTCGAAACAACTCTTGGAGCACTACACTCAAACATTGCCTGGGCTCCTTCCAACAGTCAAGCTCTTGAACTCACAAAGAATGTGAAGAATCTGCAGGAAAGAAAATCTTAGTTTGAGGACACGACAGGATACACAGTCTTCCTCCAAGTCAGGAGCGTTTGTACTTTGAATCAAAATCACTAAATCAACTTTAATTTTTAAGAGTGTCTGCTTTTGATTTATAGTCATGGAATAAAATGCAGCCCATTTCATATGATTTGGTGGTTATCCCATTTTACATTTTCATCAAATCACTTTCTCAGGCCATATCTGTAAAATTGAGAAATCATCAGAGCTGAAGTAGTGGGATATTGGAAGTTCAGCTTCATCAGCAGTCTGTGCTGCTGAAATGAGAGACCTTCAGTATGGCTCCTTCATCCTCACCCACCCTCCCCTTCACTTTCTTCCTCTCTGTTTTTTAAACTCTCCATCTCGCACACTCTCATTTGGTTTTGCTCCTCACTCAACTGCACAAGATGTGGTGAGATCACACTACAGCTATTTTATCTCCACTTGTGTGAAATAATTTAATTAAACTAAGTCACAGCTATGCATAGCATAACCAGATCATAACATTTTTATTAGTGTAATGAGAGCTGCAGCTACGGACGGATACAATGATCTGGAGTAAAAGGCTATGTGTATTATTAATGTAGTAATGATGAAAGCTTTTACATTACTTATAATGTGCTTTAACATAGTTATTGTGAATCCTGAATGAGGAAAATATATATATATATATATATATATATACATACATACATGTGTGTAAATATATTTGTATGTGAAACCTGGATTCACCATAACTATGTTAAAGCAAATCCATATTTAAATAAATGAATATATATATGGGAAGTGGGTCCTCTACCCATCATAATCTAGATCCTACTAGAGAGTGAAGGACCCATTAGAGATGGTATGATGTTAAAGTAATACCTACTCTTTCAACATTACTTGGCTTTGTTTAGCTCCCAATTAATTTCCCCAACCCCATATCAATACTATTTAATTAAATTGATACACTATTGATGTTCATACAGTGCTTTTGCATTGTAATTAATGGGTAAAATGCTGTGGCATGCAAATCTGAACCTCAATTTCATTCTCATTGGACTGCATCCTCATAAGTGGTTTGCAATGTAATATGCAATCCGCTGATGGCTTATTAAGATCTTTACAGTCATTTAATCTTAGACTGTGGTCAATTATATCTCTCTGGAGTAGCATTCCAGTTTAATTTGATATAAACAAAACAATAGGCTGTGAAGCTGTGGTCGTGATGGAAGTTGATACACCCTCTCTCTGTCTCTCCACAAGTCTGTGCTGGAATGCAGACAGTCAGAGCCTGCACTGCATCCTCCTCCAGGGACCTGCTATGTCATTTGTAAACAATAAATAATATTAATTTCATGCTGGACACCTTCATTGGATCGATGCTTATCGACCGGGCGAATCAGTTGTCTTTATTGGCTGCAAATGTTGCGAGTGTAATTGTTCCATTTATGGAAGCACCCAGACACTGGAACAATCTGTAACATACAAATCGGCCTCGTGTTTTCATAATACTTGTCGGTCACTGAGTCCGGTCTGTTTGGATCATAGCTGCCGTGAATAATTCAAGATGATACAAGCGAATTGGTGGTTCTGTCTTGGTATGGTGATTGATTGCAGGAGAACAAGCCACTTCAAGTCTCAGGATATTGTAACTCAAGCCAATGACGGAGAGAAAATTAATTACAACACCACAGATCGATGAACAACTGAATGTGTCAACTCCCCAAAGAGTCGTGATTGTTCATTGTAGGGAGCAGAGGGGGTCAGGATGCTGGACCGGTGAGGAGTCAGTGGAAGAAAAGGTTGTGGAAGAGGTTGCGCACTGCTTTGACTCAGCACACACATCACACCGAGAAAACACACTAATAATTCCTTTAGAAACAGATGGAGCTTAACTCCCTCCCTGTAAGAGGATAATATAACTGTGTGCATTCATACATACATATTCTCAAATCCTAATTTGAAATACGTGTAGCTTGGGCACTTTTTCAGAAAGAAAAAGAGGCACATACTGTGACAGGAAGAGACGCACTCCAGCTTGCACCGCCTGATAGGACACAAAGCAGATTAGCAGAATGAGAGAGATCATTACGAGCAACCTCACAAGTGACCGAGGCTGAGTCATTCTGTTGCATTTAGCTGCTGTGCGTCCGCCTTCCTTACCCCTTCACATTCACAGTGCCCATCAGGATTTGATCGTAAACTATATGGCTGTGGGGCTGTGTGTTTCTGCATGTATGCGTCTACGCTTTGTCCTGTCATACTGACTGCGACTTTGACCTTTAGCAAGAGATGCTGGATGGAGAGAAGGCTTAATGAGTTTGTATAATAGCTGAGCTCTATCTGAGCAATCATCCATCTACACGAGCCCCATAATTAGCTGGTAAGACAGTGGTCCAGCTCTGTGCTTCCACTTATTATTCTGCTGACTATTATGTGGGAGTGGAGAAATGGATAAACAAAGACACACAACCCCCATCTGAAGTGTATTAATAATCTGCTGTCGATTCTGTCAGCGTTGTAAAAAGGCATGGCTGAACAGTCTGAAAAGCACTCCGCTGACACCCCCTAGAAAATAAGAAAAAAAAAAGCTATCTGGAACATAAGTCACATCCTGGTCTGAGTTTGCTGACAGGTGTACACTCTGGTGGGAGCGCTAATCCTCCTGTTTCTTCATCATCTGATGTGCTGCAGCACGCACGCAAAACCTCAAGACAAAACAGAGGCATATGCAACTGAAACTCAATGACATGCAGATGTGATCTGTGTGAATTTGTATGCAAAGCACCAATCTGATTCCTATCATACAAGGCTGGTCATGTCATATCCATCATTTTCATGTAAGGCAGAAGATATGAAAAGCACACTTGCGAGGATGCGGATGAAATAATTTCCATTCTGTAGTGCATTGCCAATATGCGGTTAGTTATGCTTATTCAAGATATGTAAATGGATGCTTAAGGGGGAAAAAAACAACATATAACAGCAGGGCGCGCTCAACACGCTCCATTCCCAGCGAGCACGCAGGATCCGCTCCTGGTTTTGCTGCTCCGCTCATCGCAGCTACACACCTTCCCTCACTCTCAATAGTCCGGCGTTGCCGTGCAAGCAGATGTTCTTCCTCTGATGCCAATTCTTACAATTTTCGCATTTGGATGAAGGTATTCTTTTGCGCGAAAGGCTGCAAAGTGGTCAAGAAGCAACAGAAACTGCCTCCCTCTTCGGCTCAGTGAGAGAGGGGGAGTTGTGAACGGATAGCTGCTTTGGAGAAATATACAGCACAGTAAAAACGAGCGGCGGCGAGCAGGCAGCAGTTTATTTACCACACCTGTGATGCGTTGTTCTGAGCAACGAAGACGCACGGCTGGGGTAGGCTACTGATGGCCACGATACGGCGGGAGGAGGCTATGTGCTGAGGAAAAGACTTGGGGCGTTGTGAACAAAGCGTTAAGTGATACAGAGGACACTTAAGAAGCCCAGTGTGCCAGTGTTTCATCTCTGCTCGCTGCCTTTTGAAACTTGGGTTGATTTTAAAAAAAAAAACACGAAGATGCCCTTACTTCTGGGCCCCTTTGTCCGCTGTAGGTTCAGCGCTACGCTCCTTGTGCTCTGGCTCGGCTTCGCTGTCTTCACCTGCACTGGTGAGTTTCAGCAGATAATTTACGCTTTTGGTTATCCGCTTGTTAAACATGAATTTGTCTCGGTGGGAAAGCCACAGTAAGTAAAGAGAGGCTGCACTCGACAAGTTGTTCGCTTGCGTTTTTTTTGTTTTTTTGCCGAAATGTATAGCCGCGCGTGACAGAGCACGTTGTTGGCAGTCGTTATTGTTCTATAATTTGCTAGCACTCTACGCTCATCAATTAGCCTGCACCTTCAAGGTTACGTAGGAGAGAGTGCCCCACACACGTGTCAACCAAGGTTAAAACTTGAGGCAAACGTCAGCTATTACTATCCTCCTTTCATATGTTGCTAATATGTTTTATTTTAAGCAGCGCCGTGCAGCGTAGAGCATGTGTTTTATCCCCACTGTCGTGACTGTAAGGGAAGTTAGAGCTACACCTGCTTGGAAGGAGCAAACCTGCACTATAAGATGTTTTACAGACGGGCCCGTGAACAAATAAAATGCGGTCCTCCGTAACACATCGCTCCTTTTCATACTGTCACATAAACAACCTTCACTATATTTTTTGCGAGTCTAGCTCCAATATCCCTACGCTAATCATTTTTGTTATTAAATCTTTGAGCTGTGTGGTTATAGAGCGGACTGGGCAAACCGTATATTCAGAGCCTGTGTATTCATCCATCTATAGCCGGCTGCTCTGCTGCAAACAGGATCATTCAACTCTCCACGTTTCTCTCCGGCCAGGACTCGTTCCTGCTGCATTTGCAGTATGGTGACAGCTTTACGGAGTTGCTAGACGATCTACTCGCACTGATGAGTTACATTTTATGATGTCGCCTCTTGGCCAGACACCACCGATTGCATGCAAATGTGCTTTGATGTACAAAACAATCACCAACAGTGGGATGAGCTGAAGTACTCTGACTGGAGATAAGTTTCCCTCAGCAGCTCCAAATAAGCCATTTAGGGAGTGTATATAATGCAGTTTGATTTCCTTTCTACTCAATCAGGTTTTTCATTTCAAAAATGAAAAAAATGCTCATTATAATAGATGCTCATTATAATATATTTATCGACAATGCTCCAAATGACCGTTTAATTTTGTATGACAACCCACCATAACAGACTGCTGGCCATTGACCCTTAATACTACAGGTCACTCTATAGTGCACAGTCAAGCCAGTCAAATCAATAATTTGATTAATTCTAGCAGTTGCCCATAATGCACCATTTCACTCGTCATCCATTTGACTATCTTTTAAAACACTTTATTCCACTCAGTCTCCCTGATGCTAAATATCATCCTCATAATGCCACACAGCTGGAAGCAGCTGGTGAGCATCTAAAACACGAGCATTTCACACATCATTTGCCTTGCACTTGTTTCCAAACTGTTAACCTTGCTTTGGACAGAAGGCAAACATGTTAAAGTTGGTGTAATTGTGTCTCTTGCTTCAGGACACTTGAGATGATGAATTAAGAGGGCTTTTCTCTTGCATTAATTAGTGTATAATTATGAATATATTAGTATTAAATAAACAGTCATGCTCTAGGGACCTCATATATCAAGCTAAGTAAGTGAGTGCAGTGGTATTTACAAGTCATTTTATGATGCATGTTGGAACTGATATATTTAGATTGGGTTGCTGGGTTATATGGGTGGCGTAGTGGTTCAGTTGCCTCACATGAAGAAGTTACTCAGGGCCTTGGTTCTGTGCGGAGATTGCGTGTTCTTCCCGTGTTCATACGGCTTTCCTTCCACAGTCCCAAGACCAGCTTTATGTCAAGATTTCAAATGCCCATGTACTTGATACTGTTCGTCTGTTTCTTTGTTCACTCTGTGATAGACTGGAGCTGTGTCCAGGGTGTTTCCCTGCCTTTCACTCAATGCATGCTGGGATAGGCTCCCACCCCTTCTGTGACCCTGAATAGCAATGAGCCAGTTCATAAAATAGATGAATAAGTATAGAGGTCAAATTGTTTTATTGTCTTCCGTTTCACATTTCTAGGCAGACCCCTCTCCCTATTTTAGTGTGTCACTCTTGATCATATATTAGGTCAGTACAAGCATCCTTCTGAGCTCCCATCACAGCTCACAGGCTGCTTTTATAGGACAGCACGAGTTCCAGAAATGGATCGGAAGGTAATTTGGTAGCCAATTCTTTCCACATCAGGGCTGGGACAGTCTCAGCTGAGATCAGTCGAGCTATCCTCCGCAGAGAGGCAAGGCGCTGACACGGCATTCTTTTTGTATCAAAAGACAACTTGTCTTTTTTGCAGGAAAACATAACTCGGTCAGTAATAAAGGTAGTCCTGTCAATCTAGATTTGAGGTGTGTGTGTGTGTGTGTGTGTGTGTGTGTGTGTGTGTGTGTGTGTGTGTGTGTGTGTGTGTGTGTGTGTGTGTGTGTGTGTGTGTGTGTGTGTGTGTGTGTGTGTGTGTGTGTGTGTGTGTGTGTGTGTGTGTGTGTGTGTGTGTGTCCATTGGGTGTAAACCTTGTGGTGATGCAAGGAGATATGGCCATTAAGTGACAACATCCAGAGATCTATTGCATAATACAGAAATTTGTGAGTTCCCATTTATTTGTACAGTAATATAAGGGATTCTTATGCCGGAATTTGGCAGCCACTTTTGTCTCTCCTCATTGACTCACTAAAGAATGCGATAAGGAGAGCGAAAGCTGGAATTAACATAATTTATTGGGGGAAATTGCCTTCTGGTCAAAGGAATTTAAAACCACTTTGTTTCTGTCCCATAGCTAATGCATGGCAAATGATCACCATGTATTTGCAGGGATATGGTCTTTTACAGGAAAGTGATAATTTACTAACTGAAAGAGTTTTTGTTCCCTCTAGTCATGGCTGATGAATTCAAATGACACAGACAACAGATGACTCGTGCACTGGGGGGAGGGGTATATAAAATTATTTATTTTCTCAACTGCTTATACTCCCCCAGTAAATTAGCATGATGTACAAATGCAGAATATATCATGCAAGGAGGCGATTACACTTTTGTAAAAAAACGTAATAAATTAAAATGATTTCACAGGAGTACAAATGCGTGTTGTGAATATTAGGCTTCTTACAGAATTTGAGTTGGACAATATGACAATGAAGAATAGAGTTGAATTGCTTTTTTGCAGGACAGAGCTGATCAAATGTATTGCTTTTTTAATTCACTTTTCATCACATTAATATGTCTGAAAGAATGAATACAGGTGAACTGAATAAATAGTCTTCCTATCCCAAGTCTTGCAAAATAGAATTTCTTCAGTTTGAGTTACTGTGATTAATGGAGGCAGCAATAATAGTTCAGCATAAATTAATACAAGGTAAACCGTGCATGTCAAAACAGGTCAGCTTTAAACAAATGTTGCCTTATCTTTCAGAAGGCTATGTCCCTGTGCTTATCATTTGCAAATGGCAATCTTGAGGAGTAAAGGAAGGACACAGGCGTTGCCGAGGACACATGGCGGATGAACCTTGCAGAGGGGAGGAGTTGGTGTTATTTTCTGCAGCCTGTGCAGAGGCCCTGCGAAGGCACTACATCTCTGTCAAACTCTGCCCTTTTGTTTCAATTACCCCATTTCTATGATTCAGGTCTATGTGTGAGCGCTTAGGGGTTGAAGTCGGGCTGTTTCCCTCCTAAAAATGCGTTGCACCATCAGTGCTTTTCTATCTAGGCATCATCAAGTTGACCTTTCACCTCTGATGTGGGATGAGATTACACTATGTTTCAATGGGAACCTGGACCATACAGTCATTCATGGAAGGCCACAGTGTCTGACATAGTATCAGCAATTGGGAGATTGCCCTTATGTAGCCTCATATACCCAAGGGCCACCAATGAGAAGTCTGGATCAGCTTGTTGAGCTGAGTCCTGAGTCTTTTCTCTGGAGGGTCTAATCGAATGTTCTTTTCCTGGGTCATTCTCTCTCTCTCTCTCTCTCTCTCTCTCTCTCTCTCTCTCTCTCTCTCTCTCTCTCTCTCTCTCTCTCATATGGAGAGAATGAACATGCAATGTTGATCCTGCTGGAAAAAAATTCACCTTAGCAAAGAACATGGGACATGTCAAGGTTGATTTCATGGAAGTCAATCACAATAGAATAGATAATATTCCTTCCCTAGAATCTTTTGGCTGTTTTGTTGACTCTTGGTAACCAGGAAATGGATATGTCGGGCAGTTTGATGTGTGCTAGCCTTAGATGCAGTATTTGTGTGAAAACACAAATTTGTGTGTTTTTGTTGTACCAGTGTATTATTAAAATTTTAAGAAAAAGGAATATGCAGTGATATTAACCGTTACGGTACGTGCTTCAAATTATACCGTGATATAAATTTTAGGCCATACCCCCCCCCCAGCCCTAGTTTTTAGTATACATGATGTGCTGTTTGGCTGCTCACTTTGTACAGTGAGAATAGTGGTGTCTTAGTAGATGTTCCCAGAATCCTTCCTGTTCACTTAGTGATCAATACTCTTCTCCAAATGGTTAATTGGCTATCAGTCACTGTCAGAGAAAGCGCTTAGAAACCCAGAGGTGTCTTGGTGCAGCTCATAATAAGAGAGTGTCCAGTCCTCTGGGTCCTCTTCTGGCCTTTCCTTCAGGCCAGGTGGTGGCTGGGGAAAAGCGCATCTGAATGCAATATGGTGAGCCATAGATTAATAGTTTCTTAGTAGGGCCACCAGGGAGCGATGTGAAAGCCACTTCCACTTCATCATACAATGGACTGGATGGAAAGTCTGCAGAGCATGTGGTGGGAAAGGAACTTTAAAACCGTGTGAAGGTCCTGCAAATGTGACAAGAACTGACATTTTGTGGATGATATCAGTTTTAATGTCCTTGTGTAAAATCCTTATTTTTTTTAGGTAAGTTAACATTTTCATGTAATAAGGAGACATTCTCATTTGAATTATAGCGGCTTGTAGTCTTAAGTTACAAGATAATGAGACTTTAGTCTGCTACTTCAACCTTGAAGAGAAAACACACCTCCAACCAAATGTATGGCTCATTGTTATGCTTCCCCCTCTTTAGCATGACATGTAAAATACATAATTAGAAATCACCTAAGGCTACCCAGACAGGCCTGCTGGCGCTTGATTGGCAAGGGTATCTGAGGGAGGTCCGGCTCATTCTGAGCCAGAATTTGTCATCTTGAAGTGATTTTGTTGACAAGACAGGAGGCACAGTGACCTTTCCTAATTATGTGTATGTGTCCAGGCACTGATGCCTTAGGCAAGCAATTCAACTGAGTCAACAGAGCGTGGACTCTCAGAGCACATTCAAGTCCAGACAGCATGTTGTGTGATGTAAGGTTAGAATATGCTGGGTTTAGCAACAAGCTAGTTAAAGGGACACTTCGCCGATTTAGCATTAAGCTTTGTATCAGTAGAAACCCGGTAGTATTTTTGAATGACCGTGCTTCCCTCCCTCATGTCCCCCTGAGAGGGGAGATGACGAGATGAGATTGCCTCAGATGACGCAAAATGACGATTTTTGCGTCATCTGAGGCTTTTTTGCCCAGAGGCAAAAGACTACAGCCAGTATTAGGAGCCTCTTCCGCATAGCCCAAAGGGGGTTGGACTGTCGGCTTTTCCCCGAGATTGCCGAGGAAAACACGAGTGTCAGCCATCTTGAATCCTCGCTTAGCTTCTCAGCAGGAGCAGAAACTTTTCATCCCGAAGGAAATTTTAGAACAACAATTAAGTGCATTCAAACTACCCCACACGTGTACCACCGGGATACATTGGTACAGATCGGAGAATATGCAGGACACTTTATTACAGACGCAATACTCGACACACTAAGCGAGCTTCGCCTGCATGGAGACCAGCGGTGGTGCTTGATGCCTCTGGCCGGTAAAGAGACCTCATCAGCGGTGAGCGTTGAACGAGTGTGCCGGTGGAAAGCTAACGCTAGCCGGCCACCTGTTCCACCAATACTGCTTGCAAGTGTCCGCTCATTAAACAAACTGGACTACATCCAACTTCAACGAAACTCCCAACGTGAGTTCAGAGACTGCTGTGTTTTTGTTGTTGGAAATATTGCTGTGGACAATCCAGCCTGCTGCTCTGTCACCGGGTAAGACTACTAGTGGAGGTGGGCTGTGTTAACACGCACTACCTGTTGCAGAAATGGGGTGATTTGCATCCAACTAACTGCTAACTGCTGGTGGAGTTTGACTGTAAAATGCCGACCATTCTACATCCCACGCAAATTTACGGCTGTGTTTATACTCTATGTTTATACCACAGCCTACCAAGAGCTAATGCTAGTAGCTATGTGTTAGCCTTCTTTTATGGCTTGGTTGAATTCTAATGTAGAATGCGGTCTGTTATTTTCTTGTTATACCATGGTCTGGGTGAATACTCAATTCTGATTGGCTGCAGGGTGTCCATTAAAAAGTGATATAGGACACCTACTAAAGGAGTTCGGTGAAACTGACTGTTTACTGTTCTAAATTAATGCGCTACATTAAATCAATAAGGAAATGTGGATTTATTATTTCCAACTCGTCCTCTGAACACCACAGGATGGCGCTAAAACACACAGGCTGCAAGAAGTAAGTTATACTGACCCTCTGGACTGACTTTGTTTCACAGAGAATAATGTTATCTCACATATCTCAGCTCGCTGCTTCAGGCTGCGCCGCTGCAGCCGACAGCAACGTTACACATCGCGTATCAAATTCTTCGTAAAAGTCGTTATATTGTTTTGGGGACAATGACATGGCTGGATAGCTAGCTTGTCTTGTTGTTCAACATACTGTCAAATTATTCTTACTGATTGCCAACTGTACACAATGTTATTGACTTTGGATCTTGCTAGCATAGCGTTAGCTTTCTGGCTCATAGCTAAACTGAAGTGTTCTATCAGCTGAGCGGACTATATAAATATCTCCGGTTGCTAAGGGAGGCAAGTCGTATCTAAGGTTCTTCCTAATTCCTGGTGGAGAGAACAACGTTTGCATTGCATAAGAATCTGATGGATGGGAATGATTGTTCCAGGTATTAGTCAAACCGTCAGGCGTAACCAGGGAAACTGAGTTATTGTTTGGATAAACTTTAGATTTCGATTGTAAAACTAATTAAAATATGAACTAATGTTTTAAAAATATGTTATTTGGCAAGTGACCATGGTATAAGCGGAGGCTTATACCATCGGACGGTCGGACGGTTCACGCCTCGCCGTCGTCCATTAATACCTGACAATGGACACCTCGTCGGGCATTAACCCTTACATAACAGACCGCTGCTAAGGATAACACACCGTTGCCATGCATAGCAGAGTGTTGCCATGCATAGCAGAGCGTTGCCATGGACACAGTTCTGTTCACTCTGGAGCTATCAATCAATCCGCTGAAAGAAGTCTGGATAATGTATCAGCTGTGGCAAAAAAGTATATATTTTAAATGTGTAACATCACTTGAAACGTTTTTTCATGTATATGGTTGAAATGACAATAAAACACACTTGTTGAGTTGATCGCCTCACTGTCTGTCTGTAAAGGGTAGGCGTGGCTTGGGAGTAGACGCTAAAGCAGCAAAGCAAGTGCGTTCTGGGATTTGGTGTCTTTCATCCACATGAGCCAAAAACACATTTTCTGGCTTTTCTTGGCCTAGAAGCCACCAATTTCAAAAATAATTTCACATTTCTACTACATAAGTGACCCAATTTAAATATATATTCATCTTTCCAATGATGAAATATTCCTTTAATAATTCAGTATTGATACAACATAACTGTCATCTGTGTCACCTTTTGCTCATAGATGTGTCAAGAAACTGAAAGAGCCTTCTTCTTCCGCTCGTACCCTGAAATCATCACCAAAAGTCATTCTGATGTTATGCTATGCAAGTTGATTCCCGCAAAACATGAACCATTTATCATGCACCCTAAATGTGTGGCAGCGAGCTAGAACAGCCTCTCTGATCTATGTAGGTCCCTCTGTTATTGTTTTTCCCAAACAAACCATTTCCCGATGTGAAATGAGGTCTGAACATTACAGATTCAAAGCTTAAAGCTAAGCAGCAGATTTTCTTGGCAAGGCCATCAGGAACACCAGGCTCACGGAAAACACATTCAAGTCCTTACTCCAGTAGAATTAATCATGACAACACACAGCCACCATTGAGGCTAGATGCTCCCTTTTTTTTACAGCACGCCTTGCACTTGATTATGGCTTCCATGGATTTAAATGTCCACTGACTGCATTCATGTTGAATCAAAGTGTGTTTTCATGCCTGCAGTTTCTTGTCACCAGTGCTTCAATTTTCAAAAGATGAGTTACCCACTGATTTACAATCCTGTGTTTCAGGCAGAATTAATATTGATTAATATTAATATTTGGTGATGTTAGAGAAATGGATCCTTATTTGAAGTATTCAGTTATAGTAAGAATGACACTGATTTCAAATCCGAAACTGCAATATTTATGTCATTTGGATGACAGTTTACATTCTGAACCTTGCCCATTATGTTCATTTTGATAAAATGGAACTTCTCCTGTACTTTTCATTTGTCAAGTATTTAATTCCCACAGGAGTATACAAAAATAGACTTTACCATGTGGTTATTTCATTGAATTACCTGAAAACATGCTATATTGTGATATATCGTTATCGAGATATGAAATTGCCTATATCATGATCGAAGATGTATTCTGAATTTTATTTCAAATAAAATATTTACAACAGAACCCCAATAAGTTGTAATCATTTAGGTGCCATGCTGTCACAAATGCTGAATGTGAACACTCCCATTTTCTGTAGTTGTATGTCAGACCTGTGCCAAAACATAAGCAGAAAACTAAGAGGTTGGTGGAAGCCAATCAAGATCCATTTAAAGCAGCCTTTTCCCTTGTTCCTGTTTATTTAAAAGTCTTCCAGCATACAACCCTCGTAAACATGTAAAGTTCTCTTCCTCCTCTGGTTTTTCAGTGGGCTACATTTGTAAGTACTGGACTACCGTAAGCACTATTTACTGTATCATTAGATACCCATATTGGATTTGTTCAGTTAAAAGCTGGCAGGCAATGAGATCCAATATGTACTATCCTCTTGGAGAGAACATCTTGTCATAATCCACTTTAAAAAACTGACAGTAACAGTGGTGAATGTTTGATCAAGCCTACGGGAGTTACTTGTGAACCAACTGTTGAAATTAAAAATGTGTTATGATTTTCTGGTATGTCCCCAGTTTTCCAGGGGCTACTTGTGATTATGTGATGCTGTAGCAACATTTTCTGATAAATCAACACTGGATTTACTAACCAGGCACACTTTTAAGATCTTGTATATAATAAAGTCTATCAACCTGGAAATAAAAAGAAGGCTCCCCACTAGTTCAGAAAGTCAACACAAGTAAACAAGAAAACAAACAGGACAGGGTCAGCCACTCCCACCGGTCTTTGCACAGTATACCATGCAATTATCATATTATCATTAACTCTTTTTATTTTTATTTGTTTTATTTAAATGTAAACACATCTAAAAGTATTTAAACCTTCAACTGCATTGTTCTAAGCTGATGGAGTTTGCTCAGTTGTCATTGAGATGGCTCAGTTGTTAGGCGACCTAAGTATTGGATATCTGTCAAATTATAACAGGTTGTTGTGTTTGGATGGGAGATGGGTCTGATCTTGTGCTGATAGCCGATTTTAAAAAGCAAAGCATTGCAAGGAAAGTCATGTTCACAGGCCAAAAAGTGTCTCAACTTTTGTCTCATTTATTTTTAATTAAGCTTTAGTCATGTATACAGTTTGTTGAAATACCTTTTCATTAGTACAGTCTTGGGTTGAGTCTGCTGGGTGCAGTCAATTGGATGGATTTACACTGACATCAGCAAGAAATTGGGTGTGGGAGGATAGAAGATATATTGCAGTTCTTGTTAGTGTTCAAGTCTCCTCTGTCAAAAAGACAGTATGATGTCACCATACTGTAGTGCTTCCACTCTGGCCTAGCAGATGCTACTTTAGCTTAATTGGACACTGAATAATGTGTATTTGCTGGTATGGTGTTTTATAGACTAGAAAGTGCTTTTACAGATTATTGATTGTAATTTTGCCGTTGCTTCTTGTGGGTGTTGGCACGGTTCAACTCATTCAGTAAAAACAACAAAGCTCTGTTCAATTTGTTCATTTAATTAATTTGCCTAACATGCATTTGGGGCGGGCAGACATCTGGTGACCAATAAACAAGAATCTAAGGAGTTGATTTTTTCGATTTGGGTGTGCAATTTCAAGCAGTGATTGAATGTACTCTAACTGAGCTCAGTTCATACAATATTGTTAACGGCTCCTCTAATTACTTTATCCATCCTTTATTTCTGAGTCACTGTAGTACATTTTTACTCCCAATTCAGAATACCTCATCACTCATAAGCTAAAGACACTACAGAGAAGGATTCATCTCAATTATTGCAGATTTGACAAAACTAATTGGAGCTGAAAAGTCAATTGGGATGAACCAGGTATGACTTAGTGAAAAATGATTTGTATGATTTGTTAGATTCAAGGGCTCATGGATTAGGTTTTGAATACTAAGGGTTATCACCCAACCAGAATTTGAAACAATACAATACAGTATAAAATCGACAACATGGCAAAAAGAAGAAAAAAAAAAGCAGTTTTGGTAAGACTTTCTGCACTCACTGCTGGTACAGAAAGTCACTGAACACATACCAACATATTTGTAAAATGATAATGATTGTTTGATTGAAAATCAAAAAGCATTTTCTTCTGCTTCAGTACTTATAGCGATACTATCCAATGTATAATTAACTGAGATAGTATCATTTTAAACATGTTGGAAGTATCGATACTTTTTACAACCTTATGGAATAACCTGATAAACTCATGAACTGATCTTAGCTTAATATCAAAACATTTGTGATGTTTGAAGCATGTCTGTGCGTCTGCACATTACCAGTCCAGTGGGGATCACAGAATCATCCCAAAAGTGGTGGCAAAATGTAAATTGTACTTTATTTGATGGTGGTGTTTTTAATCCTGAATCCTGAGCAGCATTGTAAGTCACACTGCATAAGAGAGTCTGTCAAATGTTGTATATGTAACTGGGATGACAATAGCCAACGGAGTTTACAGTGAGGTGGAACACACTGGGTCTAGTTATTTTCCTCTACAGCTGTTTTCACCACTGTCAAGATATGAGATCTGTGCTCCTGATGTTGGTGACATGTCAAGTGTCAGCAAGATACAGTATTTTCCCCATTTTCTTACATGCAACCACATGCAAATACACGAGACTCTGTCCTTCGGAATATGAGGACATTTATAACTGACAGTTTGGATTTCAGGGTTTCAATTTTCAAGGTCCTTTTCTTGTGTCCTCAGTTGCACTGTAATCAAACAGGGACATATCAGCCTTGTTCTTTATATTGACAAACCACAGGCTAGTTATACCAAAATCCCCTTATCTTTACCGGAGTATTTCCTTCACATAGACTCACTGTTACACACTCAAAATTCAACTGGTGTTTCTTGAGGTATGACAAATTGTAAGTATCACCCTTTTAGAATGAATGTAACTATAAATTCTAATTCTGTTCATTTAATCTTTTTGTCGCCACTATTATCATTAATAGATGTATCCTATTTTTGCTTCTTATATGACCCTTGGACTATCTGCTCTCGCAGAGATTTTTGGTGGCATGCTCCTCTGGTCCAGCCTTCGGGGCACCAGAGGGCTCCACTGGGCCAGACTGATGTGGTGCGGCACGGGGAGGGAGGGAGCACCAGGTCCCCTTAATCTCTACCAGACATGACAACTTTATAAAGGTGCAATAATCCACAATGAATGGCTCTCTCTGGAGGGTTTGGGGGCATCTGAGTTGGAAGCAATGTCCGACTTGCATTGTGCTGCAACCTCCTGAGGGTGATCCCTCTTTTTCTTTCTATATTAGTGTCTAATGAAGAATCGGAAAGAGGGAAACTTATAAATAAATAACATAAGAGAAAACCGTAAAAGAGGGAGGGGGGAGTAGGAGAAGTGAATAATTTTTTTTTCTCTTCTTTTTCTCTGTTAATTGTTTGATGCAAAGCTGCCCCATTCTGGGATCACCCCCTCCCTTCCCACTTGGAACTGTTGCTGGGCCTCATTTAAGGTGCTTCTCACTTCCCTTATTTGACAGCTCCTCGACCGAACTGGAAGTTGTTCTGTCCCTCTTCGGTGAAGGCCGAAATATCGGTGAAGACTCAGTGAAATATCTTACTGGGACACTTGATGGAATGCAGCCATCGTTAAGGTTATCAATTTCAGCGCTGCTTTTCCTACTATGACAAGTCAAAATGTCTGCTGTGAAAAAAAGGTCCATAGGCGAGGATACGCAAGCGCAGCCTTCCCGGAAGCCGTGCTGCTGAAAGCCGTTGCTAACTCCGCCCATACAGCTGACGAATGAATAGGCTCTTTCGAGATGAATTGTGCCTCGCCTGTAAAGTGGACGAGAGCAGGCTGCAGCAGCAAGGGGTGGTGACAAAAAGCTGCGGTAAAGTCGGACGGTTTACAGCCGTCTTCAGGCTGAACAGGAAGTCACAAACACTCCTGTTGGTTCTGATTTAATAAAAGGTTATCAGACCCATATATCAGCTTGTACACAGTCTCCAGTTTTTATTATGACATTGTAGCTGTCAAAATGCTCTACATGCGATCTGTTGCTGATGTTAATAAACAACAGACTGTAGATGATCCGTAATCTGGACGGATTTAGTCTCTGATTTTTAAACGTAACTATCAGCCACACAACATTTGTTCTGTACACAATAAGCCTTTAAATCAGACAAATGGCAATTAAAATCCCTCCGATTTTAAAAACAATAAAAAGTTGCTATAAAACGTCATGTTGAGTCGATTCTGACCCAATCCGCTGTTAGATCAGCTGTGGGCCAGGCGTTTCCCAGCATGCCCTGGGTCCACCTGGGTCTTGCAGGCGGTGAAAAGTAACTGCGCTGCCTGCATTTGAAACCCGCGGCCGCCTTGACCTCATGAGGTTATCGTTGCCCACGTGTGCATGACGTCGGAGCAAGTCGGGATCAAGTCGGACACAAATCAAACCAGCATGCAACGGTGCAAACCTCGGCGGTGATCGATTCTGCGCAGACCTGGCTCATCTCGAACGAGCCTAATGTGACGCTTCAGAGGAAAGGACGTCTCATCCCTCTAAAACCCATGTACTCGTTTCCTCTCTCCTCCCATGATTTCCTTGCGTCTCTCACATGCTTCCTCGGTGGGACGGACTGAGACGCGAGGAAGGGAGGCAAGTTGAGGAGGCAGGGATGCAATTTAAGGGAAATGAGAAGCACCTAGTGTTTACCTCCAGGGCCTCACCTCCATTTACCTTTTTTTATTTTTTTAGCAAATCAACAGATCCACATACACAGCTACTCTTCAGTCTTATTATCAGAAATTGCTGCATGTCAGCCTGATTGTTACATAAAGTATACTCCACGTCGTTCACTGTTTACATATACATATTTAAACCACTCCATGCCTTTGATACCCTGAATGTACAGTACAGGCCAAAAGTTTGGACACACCTTCTCATTCAATGTGTTTCTTTATTTTCATGACTATTTACATTGTAGATTCTCACTGAAGGCATCAAAACTATGAATGAACACATATGGAATTATGTACTTAACAAAAAAGTGTGAAATAACTGAAAACATGTCTTATATATATATATATATATATATTTTAGATTCTTCAAAGTAGCCACTCTTTGCTTTTTTTGATAACTCTGCAAACCCTTGGTGTTCCTCAATGAGCTTCATGAGGTAGTCACCTGAAATGGTTTTCACTTCACAGGTGTGCTTTGTCAGGGTTAATTAGTGGAATTTTTTCCCTTATTAATAAAAAAGCAAAGGGTGGCTAGTTTTGATGCCTTCAGTGAGAATCTACAATGTAAATAGTCATGAAAATAAAAAGGAAACGCATTGAATGAGGTGTGTCCAAACTTTTGGCCTGTACTGTATGTATAACCCATATTTATAATCTATATATTTAACTGATACAGTAAATATACACTGTCTTGCAGTGTGTGTACAACTTTGTACACACAAGTACACATGTTTCGCGCGAAAGAAAAAAGACTTGCCAAAGTTAGTTACTATGTGTTAGACTGTCTGTGACTGAGTAACCTTTTCCATTGTTGTTGCGGTTCCTCAGTTGGAATCTCAAGTGTTGTTATAAATCATCTTATTTTCTATCTTTAATAAGTTTACAGGGTCAGACTTCAGACCATGTCCCTGAATCAACCCCCTTAATGTGAGATGGAAGTGCCACTGTAATAATTGTGAGATTAGACGGTCCATACTTGGCTATTTAAAATAATATTTCTGGATTTTAAATTACCTGACTGAGAACTTGGACGGATTGGTTTCAGGCTGAATCATCACAAAGCCAAATGCAATTTGGCTTATTTTCTAATTTCTTGGTCTGCGACATACACTGCATATGGCTTTGCTCTGCCATTTCCACTATAGTAATGATTAAATAATAACTTTGCTGGTTGAGTCAGATTATTTTTTGAAAATGGCAGTGTTCTTTAGTTTTTTTTTTTTTTTCCTGCAGAAATGTTGCACTGTGAAATCTTAAGCTTTTACACAGAAGAAAGGATAATTTGCTACACACAAAAAGTATTTCATCTTTTGTGCACTCTGCTACACAAGTCCCTGTTGAAAGAGCGGCTTTGTCCCACTCCTGTTCAAAGGATCAAGATAAAATTGTGAAACAAACCAGCCCGTGTACAAAAAAAAGGAACTTCCTTACTTGGATAACATTTCCAAAATCTCACAAAGGCGCTTTTCTCTTGCCTCAGCAGCCTTCAGCTTTACTTTTATCAAGCTTGTCTTACCTTTCAGATTCCATTATATTAATAAACAGCATACCTTAGCTCTCCTCACTCATTAAAGGGGGGCGAGAAGCTGACAGTAGATCATTTGGAATTACAATTTTTTGTCTGCTCTTCCATGTCAGCCATAGCCCTGTAAATCTATGACTCAGACTTCAAATAGTAAAACACATTTCCCAGCATTGAGGTAAGTGGCACTCTTTGGTTGAGATTCATGTGTGGACTTTTTTCCAACGTAAACTTGAGCATTATCTGTGCCCATCCTCTGTAACAGGCTGCCATTTTGCGTTAAGCCAGCACTGATGCATAGAGCCTCTACAGCCTGGTAGAAATTGCCAGTGCCTAAAGCAAACCGTAGGGCCTGAGGTCCCACAAGTATGAAGCAGCCAAGTAAACCCATTAACTGCCTATAGAGTGGTTTGTGGTCTTGTCTCCACATGACGGTATCCACAAATGAACCACAAGCTGATTTACTCAGTTTGTTTGGCTGTGTTAAATAACCACAGAGGAGTCAGCCCTTCACTCATTCTGTATCTGCTGGTAGAGGAAATAAAATATGTTCACATTATTTAACATTTGTGATGGAAGTAGTTGTAAAAAAGACCCTGCAGTTATAGCTAATTTATAATGTAGAACATGTGTCGTATATTACACAGTGATGCTGGTAAATCACCGCATACTGTGAGCATTTCACTTGGAAGATCTAATTTTACAAGTCTGCAGCATTTCATTTTGGGGCACTGAGGCATGATACTTTCTTACTCTGAATTCTTCTATCCCCTTCCAACATAGGATGCCCAACTGTACAAATTATTTAATCGCTAGAAGGTATTTGATTTATGCTGAGTTATCAGCTCCAAACAGGCCATGTAGCTTCTCTCTTATCATCCTACCCAGCCGCTTGCAGAATTTCTGCATGTTTTTGAGCTCAGGCCTAAATGTGATGACAATAGTCACGAACGGAACACAAAGACAAAAACTGCCACTTGCAGCAAAATGAGAGCCTCCCCCTCTCGCCTAATTTTTGTGTCGGATTTTCCTGCAGTATGTTTGACAAGACGGGCTGGCAGCTTTACGCAGTGGCACAACTCCGGCTGTCGTGGGTGCTGCCCACCCCGACCCCTGTCACACAATTAGCTTCCTGCTTCTCATATAGCTAGAACAAAGGTGAACTCTGGGAGTCAAGGCTGTGTTCAGTCAGAGCGGAGGGGTGTGTTTGACACTGTGATGACTCTAGGGCACTTTCTTGACCAGAGGAGTCGTTGGCTGTCACTAAACATCACTGTCTCCCTCCCCACTAATGGCATCTCCAGATTGTGCTATAAGGAACAAAGGCTGGTTGTATGAGATACTGAGAAAAAAATAGAGCGACCCCATTTGGGCTGCAGGCTGTGGTTTGTGACAGTGGCTGCAGACCTATAGAAGTGTCATGACAGATATGAACCAAGTAACAATTATAGGGTGATGTGCTTGAAGCTAAGCTGGCAGTTCCTTCAACAAAAAGAAGAAAAATAAGTGAATGAATAGCCTAGCGAACACATGCTTGCACACACACGCACACACACACGTAGACTGTATACTCACATGCACGTGACTGTAATTTTTCAATGTGTGAGGCTGTTAAAACTATTAAAATTAGGCAACGATAAGGGGGGAATCAAATGTTGGTGTTATTATTTCCCCCCTTTTCTGTTTTGTTTTATTCATGAGGTTAAATTCAAAAGGTCAGCGTGTTAACAAATCCAAACAGTATGCAGAATAACTACTAAATGAAATGTTATGAAGAATGATTTGTGATTTTCCTGTGGCTATGGATATAAATAAATTCAATTGACTGAGCTGAATATTTTTCCTGATAATCACTTGCTTCTGAATTAATTTTTATTATATGCAAATTTGCATTTTCCTGCCTTTAATCAATTTAAAATGTTGTGGTTTTTTTTTTGTATTGCTGCCAACCGTAAAATATGAGTTAGTCAGCAGGAGTGTATTTACTTGGTCTTCATTCAATCTTAGTTGCTGTCATGGAGTCACTGGGAGGCAAACTAAATGTGTTTAACAAGAGTTATTTTATGCTGTGGGCACTAAACACTTTAAGACAGTGATGAATCATAGCAGCATTAAGTACATTTTTAAACAACAGTTGCTAATTATGAATCCATAAACTTTTTGTTGTTGCCGTTCCTCAGTTCCTTTTTTATTTTGAGTGGGAATGTTATTTTTCTACATTGTTAATTTACCTCTTAGGGAATATTGTGTGCAAAGTCAGAATGTTGAATGTGCCACGTTCCTGCCAAGCATTGCAGGAGTACAACACTTGGCATTAGCGTCGTCACACTAAATCTCCATGACACTTGGAGTCAAAACACAAGCCTGGAAATGCAAGCCCTCCCAATGTCAAGAAATAGTTCTCTTTTCTTGGGCGGAGCTGCTAATGATTCTGACAGAATTAAGTCATTTGATCATTGAAGTATATTTCATCAAAAAAAAGCACTGCAGTTATTTAAAACCACAAGATTTGACCTGTTTTTTTTCTCTTCAAAGGCAGAGTAGTATTATCCCTTTGCCTCCCTGTTTCCTAGGTCACAGCATGCATGCCGGTCCATGTGTCTAAGTTTCCCTACAGAAGCTGCACAGAGTCCCACAGGTTTAGTTGTAATACCCTGGTTAATTCCACATGCATGTCGGGTTATTGCCGTAAAAGCTCCTGTGTCAGTTTATCCTCAATTCTGGCTCATTCTTTCATTTTCACTGATGGCTTCATTACTTTGTGTTACCATGACTGCATGTATACAGGGCTTGACATTAGCACCTGCCAACCCGCCAAATGCGGCTAGATTTCGGCAGTGGCAGGTAACAGTCACTCTCACTAGCCACTTTGGTGGATGGCATGCCTTCATATTGTAACACTGGTGGCTGTAGTAGCCTACTGTGCCCACCACCCGACACAGGAAAACAGCTGTGACCCGGTGTGCAGCAGCAGCCCACAGCCGGAGTACGGTGGCCCATACGGCACACCAGACCAGCAAGCCGCTGCGATTCCTTAAAATATCCCCCAGAGCTCCGTTCAGCGTACCCACGCGACATGGCAAGCCGAGGCAATAGTTGCGTCTGAACAGGTCATGGACTGTATTAGGTATAGGTTTGTAGAAGAGGTACAGAGAGAGCGTGCAGCAGGGCAATTTAGCAGGACATTTGGTCAGTGTGCTCCGCTTCCCGTCACCGAGGGCGCGTGCCGGCGGCTTAGTGACACTTGAGCGCTCCAAATCACTTTCAACTGCTTTCAACTAATCTTCTACACCCCTGCACCAATGAGCCTATGCATAAGAAGCTACTCTTTTATGTCTTTCTTATTCGGTTGCATGTTTTCATACAAAAAGGATCTTTATACACCTTATCTGAGCTAATGTTTGATGACTGCAGTGTTATATTTTATGTAGTCTTGATTGCGGTGTTTACAGTGCTCATTTGAATTTAAAAGGGTTGTAAATCTGGTTCTTCAAATTAATTGTAGCAAACCATAGTCAGCTTTATTCAAATAAAATGTAATTTTCCACCAAATAGCGGCTAGTGAAGATGCTGAGTGGCTAGTAGCTTTTGGAAAACCACTAGCCACAGTGGCTGGTGAGCAAAACAGTTCATTTCAAGCCCTGCATGGATACAATATGAATACAAGTGTCCATTTTTTGCTCCATCGTGGCTTTGTGTTGAGTAAAGATGCAAATGATTCAACCAAAAAAAAAAAGTTTGAATTCCTCTCTGTATTTTTTAGTTCAAAGTGGTGTTCGTGATGTTTATAGAAACAGAATTGTTCACACCGTCCCACCCACACACCCACACATTTTGTTATTCACCATGAACAGTTGGTAGCGCAGCGGTAGAAATTGAGGTTTCTGAGTTTAAAATTTTCACCCCAGTTGGCAGAGTCTGTCATGGAGTTTGTGGGTTTAAATAGCAACTGATGCTCAGTTAACCGTCTCATTTATAATTTCCACAGTGGGAGTACTGAAATATAATTTTATAGAAAGTTCTTCACCCTGAAG